>NW_027590781.1:0-178200 GCF_964213995.1 Mustelus asterias
GAATTGGTACTTTCCAAAGAGTTGCTGCTGATTGGGAAAAGAATGCCTGTTTAGTTCATTTGAAATAGATAGCGAATAAGCTGAGTTTTAACCTGAGACGTGGGCATTTGTTTCCCATCCTGTTCAGATTAAAAAATAACGCTTAAAAACGCAGGGTAATGGATGGAAAATAACTTTATATTGGTCTGCACAGACACAGTGGTTCAAATGGCAGCCTCCAATGCTGTAAACTCTTCAGTTTTCAATATTTCCCCACAAAGAAAGCTGTTGACTTCGGGGAGAGGGTGGGATCATAGAATCCCTACAGTGCAGAAGGAGGCCATTCAGCCCATCGAGTCGGCACTGACTCTCCAGCAGAGCACCTTAACCAGGCCCTTTTCCCCACCCTACCCTGTAACCCCACACACTTCCCATAGCTAATCCCCTTAACCTACACATCTTGGGACACTAATTTAGCGCGACCAATCCACCCAACCTTCACAACTTTGGAGTGTGCGAGGAAACCGGGGCACCCGGAGGAAACCCACGCAGACACGGGGAGAACGTGCAAACTCCACACAGACAGTGACCCGAGGCCGGAATCGAAAGCGGGTCTCTGGCGCTGTGAGGCAGTAGTGCTGACCACTGTGCCACACTCCCACCCATTTTAAATTTAATTTAAATGCAGTTTAAATGTCAAAACTGATAGACATTTTGTGAAGCAAGGGTTGCAGGGTCAAGGCAGGTCACTGGAATTGTACGGATCAGTCGCAAATGTAATTGATCTAATTGAATGGTAGAAAAGGCTCCTCCTGTTCCCTCTGTGCACGCAGCCTCATTGCTCATTCTCTGATCAACTGCAGGTTTCCACGGATTCAACCAACCGAACGTTCACCACCCTGGTCCTCTCGGAGTCCAGGCAAGAGGAGACAGAGAAGGAAGTTGAAGAATTGCCTGCGGCACCGACGCCCGACCAGCTCCTCACAAATAAACTCTTCCTACCGGAAGGTGAGCGTCACACATAACCTTGCATGTGTTCCTGGCCCACCTCTATACAGCTTCGGACTGCGCTGCTGAGTATCAGCCCATGTCCGCCAGCAACTCTTACACCGACTTTTCGCTCATTTGATTGTGTGTTTTGGTGAAGTAACAGGGGGTTGATGAGGGTAATGTGGTTGATGTGATATACATGGACTTCCAAAAGATAATTGATGAAACGTCACACAACAGGCATGTCAGCAAAGTTGAAACCTGTGGATAATCGGGGCAAGAAAAGCAGGCGTCTCAGCACAGATGCAAAGGTTTAAGTTTGTTTATTTTTACTCAAGTAGGCTTACATTAACACTGTAATGAAGTTCCTGTGAAAATCCCCCAGTCGCCACACTCCAGCGCCTGTTCGGGTACACTGAGGGCGAATTTCACATGGCCAATGCACCTAACCAGCATGTCTTTAAGACTGGGAGGAAACCGGAGCACCTGGAGGAAACCCACGCAGATACGGTGAGAACGTGCAGACTCCGCACAGATAGTGACCCAAGCCGGGAATCAAACCCGGGTCCCTGGCGCTGTTCGATTCCTGGCTTGGGTCACTGTCTGCCGAGTCACCACACTCCAGGTATTGGGGCACACTGAGGCTGAATTTACATGGCCAAGGGACCTAACCAGCACGTTTTTTGGACTGTGGGAGGAAACCGGAGCACCTGGAGGAAACCCATGCGGACACAAAGAACAATACAGCACAGGAACAGGCCCTTCGGCCCTCCAAGCCCGCGCCGCTCCCTGGTCCAAACTAGACCATTCTTTTGTATCCATCCATTCCCACTCCGTTCATATGGCTGTCTAGATAAGTCTTAAACGTTCCCAGTGTGTCCGCCTCCACCACCTTGCCTGGCAGCGCATTCCAGGCCCCCACCACCCTCTGTGTAAAATATGTCCGTCTGATATCTGTGTTAAACCTCCCCCCCCTTCACCTTGAACCTATGACCCCTCGTGAATGTCACCACCGACCTGGGGAAAAGCTTCCCACCGTTCACCCTATCTATGCCTTTCATAATTTTATACACCTCTATTAAGTCTCCCCTCATCCTCCGTCTTTCCAGGGAGAACAACCCCAGTTTACCCAATCTCTCCTCATAACTAAGCCCCTCCATACCAGGTAACATCCTGGTAAACCTCCTCTGTACTCTCTCCAAAGCCTCCACGTCCTTCTGGTAGTGTGCCGACCAGAACTGGACGCAGTATACCAGATGCGGCCGAACCAACGTTCTATATATCTGCAACATCAGACCCCAACTTTTATACTCTATGCCCCGTCCTATAAAGGCAAGCATGCCATATGCCTTCTTCACCGCCTTCTCCACCTGTGACGTCACTTTCAAGGAAAGGACACGGGGAGAATGTGTAGACTCCGCACAGGCAGTGACCCAAGCCTGGAATCGAACCTGTCCCTAGCGCTGTGAGGCAGCAGTGCTAACCTGCTGTGCCATCATGCCACCCCAAATGAAGTTGACCAAGCATCAGTACTTCGACCCCTGCTTTTCTTGCCTCGATTTTGGGTGTACAGGGCACATTTTCAAAACTCCAGAAGGCGCAAAGCTCATTGTGAACTGTGAGGAGGATAGTGATAGACTGCAGGAGGACATGGGCTGGTGGAATGGGAGGAGATATGACGGGTAAAATTTAACGTAGAGAAGGTTGAAATGCTGCATTTTAGTGGGTAGAACAAGGAGAGGGAGCACAAAATACAGGGCACAATTGTAAAGGGGGTGCAGGAACAGAGAGAATTGGTGGGGACTGGGTGGAGTTGTTACATGTGCACAAATCATTGAAAGTGCCAAGGCACATTTAGAAAGTCTTTAGCAAAAATACGACATCTTGAACTTTACAGTTGGGGACAAATCAGAGGCCAAAGCATTGTCTGATTTCATGAAGAAATTAGATATAGCTCTTGGGGTGGCACAGTGGTTAGCACTGCTGCTTCACAGCGCCAGGGACCCGGTTCGATTCCAGCCTTGGGTGACTGTCTGTATGGAGTTTGCACATTGTCCCTGTGTCTGTGTGGGTTTCCTCCGGGTACTCCGATTTCCTCCCATGTTCCAAAGGTGTGCGGATGAGGTTGATTGGCCATGATACATTGCCCCCTCGTGTTGGTGGGATTAGCAGGGTAAATACGAGCGATAAATACAGGGATAGGGCCTGGGTGGAATTGTTGTCGGTACAGGCTTGATGGGCCGAATGGCCTCCTTCTGCATCGTAGGAAGTCTATGATAAGTGGGGCTGTAGGGATCAAGGGATATGGGGGTTAAGGGAGATCAGGATATTGAATTTGATGATCAAAATGAATGGTGGAGCAGGCTCGAAGGGCCGAATGGCCTCCTGCTTCTAGTTTCTATGTTTCGATGACAAAGTACAAAAGCAAGTTATGTTAAAACATGCGTTCAGCCCCAACTGGAGTATTTTATCCGTTCCTGGACAATACTTGAGGAAGGATGTGAAGACGTTCGAAAAGACTCACGAGAACGGTTGCAGGGATGAGGAACTTAAGTTA
Source organism: Mustelus asterias (assembly GCF_964213995.1). Taxonomy (NCBI): domain Eukaryota; kingdom Metazoa; phylum Chordata; class Chondrichthyes; order Carcharhiniformes; family Triakidae; genus Mustelus; species Mustelus asterias. The sequence goes on from NW_027590781.1 coordinate 3,527, forward strand.
CATGGATAGATTGGTGAAGTTGGCATTTAGTTCTTGGAGAAGATTGAGCGGAGATTTGAGAGAAGTGCTCAATTCATAAGATGCCTAAAGAGGTGATAAGTCTTGTTCCCATTGGTGGAAGGATTGAGAACCAGAGGACCCAGATTGAAGGTCATTGGCCAAAGGTGACATGGGGAGAAACCTTTTTATGCACCTTTTCTGCTTTGGAGTGAATGTGTGGTGGAGGCAGATTCAATCAGGCCTTTCAAAAGAGAATTGGATCATCATCTGAAGAGAAATTATTTTCAGGAATATAGGGATAAGGCAAGGCATGGTGGCACACTGGTTAGCACTGCTGCCTCACAGCGCCAGGGACCCAGATTCAATTCCAATCTCAGGTGACTGGCCGTGTGGAGTTTACACGTTCTCCCAGTCTCTGCGTGGGTTTCCTCCGGGTGCTCCGGTTTCCTCCCACACTCCAAAGATGTGCGGGCCAGATGGATTGACCATGCTAAATTGCCCCTTACTGTCAGGGACATTAGCAGGGTATAACAGGGGGTGGGAGCGTGGTTACTGGGATTGGGCTTGGGTGGAGTTGTTATTGCTGCAGGCTCGATGGATCGAATGGCCTCCTTCTGCACTGTAGGGATTCTATGATTCTAGTGAAACTAGCCAAGTTGGCATGGACATGATGAGCTGAATGGCCTCATTCTGTGCCATGCCCATTCTCTGATTCTACGTGGAGCCGAGGATTAAAACTGAAACTCCTTCTGGCCTATTCTCCTTCACGGTAAGAAGTCTCACAACATCAGGTTAAAGTCCAACAGGTTTATTTGGTAGCAAAAGCCACAAGCGTTCGGAGCGCTGCTCCTTCGTCAGGTGAGTGGGAGTTGCGTTCACAAACAGGGCATATAAAGACACAAACTCAATTTATAAAATAATGGTTGGAATGCGAGTCTTTACAGGTAATCAAGTCTTAAAGGTACAGACAATGTGAGTGGAGAGAGGGTTAAGCACAGGTTAAAGAGATGTGTATTGTCTCCAGACAGGACAGTTAGTGAGATTTTGCATGCCCGGGGGGGGGTTACAGATAGTGTGACATGAACCCAAGATCCCGGTTGAGGCCGTCCTCATGTGCGGAACTTGGCTATCAGTCTCTGCTCAGCGAATCTGCGTTGTCGTGTGTCGTGAAGGTAGCCTTGGAGAACACTTACCCGAAGATCAGAGGCTGAATGCCCGTGACCGCTGAAGTGTTCCCCGATGATTGTCGAGCGATGTTCATTCATCCGTTGTCATAGCGTCTGCATGGTCTCCCCAATGTACCATGCCTCGGGACATCCTTTCCTGCAGCGTATCAGGTCGACAACATTGGCCGAGTTGCAAGAGTATGTACCGTGTACCTGGTGGATGGTGTTCTCACGTGAGATGATGGCATCCGAGTCGATGATCCAGCACGTCTTGCAGATGTTGCTGTGGCGGGGTTGTGTGGTGTCGTGGTCACTGTTCTCCTGAAGGCTGGGTAGTTTGCTGCGGACAATGGTCTGTTTGAGGTTGTACGGTTGTTTGAAGGCAAGAAGTGGGGGTGTGGGGATGGCCTTGGCGAGATGTTCGTCTTCTTCAATGACATGTTGAAGGCTCCGGAGAAGATGTCGTAGCTTCTCCGCTCCGGGGAAGTACTGGATGACGAAGGGTACTCTGTCCGCCGTGTCCCGTGTTTGTCTTCTGAGGAGGTCGGTGCGGTTTCTTGCTGTGGCTCGTCGGAACTGTCGATCGATGAGTCGAGCGCCATATCCTGTTCTTATGAGGGCATCTTTCAGCGTCTGGAGGTGTCTGTTGCGATCCTCCTCATCTGAGCAGATCCTGTGTATACGGAGGGCTTGTCCGTAGGGGAGGGCTTCTTTAACGTGTTTAGGGTGGAAGCTGGAGAAGTGGAGCATCGTGAGTTTATCCGTGGGCTTGCGGTACAGTGAGATGCTGAGGTAACCGTCCTTAATGGAGATGCGTGTGTCCAAGAATGCAACCGATTCCGGAGAGTAGTCTATGGTGAGTCTGATGGTGGGATGGAACTTGTTAATGTCATCATAGAGTTGTTTCAGTGATTGTTTCAGTGATTCTCCTTCTACCAGCTGCAGTTCTTTATAAAGATACAGAATCACAGAAAGGTAGAACAGTTCCATCAAAGAAAAGGTCTTTCAGCCCCTGGTACATGTGCTTGCTCTCTGAAGGAGCAATTTATCCTAATGTTGTGCCCCCACCTTCTCGCTGCGTCCTGAACAATCCAATTCTCTCTTGAATGCCTCGATTGAACCTGCCTTCACCCCACACTCAGTGCATTCCAGATCTTAACCACTCGCTGTGTAGGAAGGATTTTCCTCCCTCACTATTGCTTCTCTTGCCAATAGCAAAAGCACTATTTTTTTTAAAACTTGGTTATCAGTGCCCACCACTCACCAATCTTATTTACTACACTCGCTTAGGTGCCCTGTGTGAATGTGTGCGCGTTCATAGAGACACGCTCACTTGCTCTGCCTGCTCTGTGTCTGTCATCGATGTTATGGAATCCCGACAAAACAGAAGGAGGCCATTCAGCCTATCGAGTCTGCATGGCTAACAATCCCACCCAGGCCCAATTCCTGTCACCCCATGTATTTACCCTGCTCATCCCCCTGACACTGGGGCAATTTAGCACGGCCAATCAGCCTAACCCGCACATCTTTTGAGGAAACCGGAGCACATGGAGGACATGCCTCGGACATGCACACGGAGGAATCCCACGCAGACACAGGAAGAACGTACAGGCAGTGAGCCGGGAATCGAACCCGGGTCCCTGGAGCTGTGAGGTAGCAATGCTAACCACTGTGCCACCGTGTAGTGTGTGTCGGAGTGGGCCAGGGGAAAGGCCTGTGTTGGGGGGGGGGTGTGGAGCCAGGGTGGTGATACTGATCTTGATCTCTCACAGTAATAGGGGAATGCGTCCCCTTGCCCGATGCTTCCGGCCTCTGACATCTCTCCTCTAACACCTGACCACTCTTTCTTTCCCCCATCCCCTCCCAGGACCCTGCGGGCACACGGTGGAGAAACTAACCACCAAAGATATCGGCAGTGTGACTGTGAAAACTCTGCGCATCAACGCCGATAAAATCATGGACGACTTCAAGAAGAGGCAGATTCCTCGCTTCAGGTTAGTCAGGCTCTCTGTCAGGGAGAGGGGGATCCCAGTGAGGAGGAGTTCATCACTCAGGGAGCTTCCAACAAACCCAAATTCCTCGTCTCTGCCGTCTCCTACCACTGACCTCCACCCCTACCCCAGTCTCTGCCACGGCCCCCCTCCTCCTCTCTCTGTCACTCACTCACTCTCACTCCCTCCCCCACTCTCTGCCACACTCTCTCCCCCGCTCTCTGTGGCCCTCCCCTCCCCCCCCCCCCCCCCCCCGCTCTCTGTGGCCCTCCCTCCCTCCCCCGCTCTCTGTGGCCCTCCCTCCCTTCCCTCTCCCGCTCTCTGTGGCCCTCCCTCCCTGCCTCCCTCCCTCCCTGTGGCCCTCCCTCCCTCCCTTCCCTCCCTCGCTCTCTGTCGCCTCCTCCAATTCTGGCCTCCCAGACATTTGCTTGCAGCTTCACTCTTTGGCCGTGTCTCCAGCTGTTAAGATTCAGGAATATCCTCCTTTCTCTTTCTCTATATCTTCTCCTTTATAATTTTTCCAAACTTGCTAAGCTTGTCCCAATATCTCTTTCGTGTATTTGACCAAGCTCCTGTGAGGTTTCACTATGTTGAATCTGCTGTATGGATGTAAGTTGTTACTGTCTGATTTTGGCTGACGATCTCTCAATCTTTTCAAACGGTCCTCCAGGACTCCTCCCCCTCTCCCAAAAAGGAGTAGAAATCATTGAATCCCTACAGTGAAGGAGGAGGCCATTTGGCCATCGAGTCTGCACCAACCAGAATCCCACCCAGGCCCTCTTCCCATAACCCCATATTTACCTTGCTAACCCCATGACACAAAGGGGCAATTTATCATGGCCAATCCACTTAACCCGCACATCTTTGGACTGTGGGAGGAAGCTGGGGCACCCAGAGGAAACCCATGGAGAATGTGCAGACTCCACACAGACAGTGACCCGAGAATTGAACCTGGGTCCCTGGCGCTGTGAGGCAGTGGTGCTACCCACTGTGCCGCCCACAAAGTGTTGAGTTTGTGCTGGGATTCCCCACCAGACCTGTGAAGGGATGGCCCTGAGGCGAATGGTGTGCCTGCTGTGCCCGACTTTGGCATTACCCACTTGCGTGTTGATTATGTAACAGAATGTCTCTCTTCCTCTCTCTCTCTCTCTGTTACTCCTAGGAACGACCCACCCGGCCCATCAGTCACCACAGCCACTCAGGAGCTCCTGCGATTGGCTGAATCCCACCCAGATGGGATTGCTGGCCTGGACCCCATCAATGACCTGCAGTTGAAGGACCTGGATCTGGTGGATAGCTATACCAGGGCCAGACGTCTCGAGGACTCCCTCAGCAAGTTTACCTGTTTTCACAGTCCCAGATTCTCCTCCGAGGTATTGCCTGACCTTCACCTCTCCTCACTACCTGCCTCCCCTCCCACCCGGCTGCCCACCTCTCCTGAGCCACCCTGCCCCCCGCTGAGTGTTATGGACTTTGGTGCTGACCGGTTTTGCCCAGGCAGCTGTCGGCTGGAATGCTGATGTTTTCTCACTGACCTTGATGGTAAACGTCAATGGGCGATTTAAGGGGAGATGATGGCCCATTGGTGTTATCGCGAGACTAGTTATCCAGAAACTCAGCAAATGTTCTGGACACCAGGGTTCGAATACCGCCACGGCAGCTGGTGGAATTTAAATTCAATTGAAAGAAAACCTGGGTGGCAGTGTTTAGCACTGCTGCTTCACAGCTCCAGGGACGTGGGTTCAATTCCGGGCTCGGGTCACTGTCTGTGTGGAGTTGGCACATTCTCCCCCTGTCTGCGTGGGTTTCCTTTGGGTGTTCCAGTTTCCTCCCACAGTCCAAAGATGTGCCGTTTCGGTTGATTGGCCGTGCTAAATTGCCCCTTAGTGTCCCAGATTGCATAGGTTAGAGGGATTAATGCATAAATATGTGGGGTTATGGGATTGTTGTCGGTGCAGGCTTGAAGGGCTGAATGGCCTCCTGTATTGTAGGGTTTCTGTAGTTCTATTAAGAATCTACTGACGACCATGAAACCATTGTCGATTGTCAGAAAAACCCATCTAATGTCCCTTTAGGGAAGGAAATCTGCCGTCCTTACCCGGTCTGGCCTACATGTGACTCCAGAGCCACAGCAATGTGGCTTATCTAGATAGCCATATGAACGGAGTGGGAATGGAGGGATACAAAAGAATGGTCTAGTTTGGACCAGGGAGCGGCACGGGCTTGGAGGGCCGAAGGGCCTGTTCCTGTGCTGTATTGTTCTTTGTTCTTGACTCTCAACTGTCCTCTGAAATGGCCCAGCAAGCCACTCAGTTCAAGGGCAACTAGGGATCGGCAATAAATGCTGACTCAGCCAGCGACGCCCATCGAATTAAAAAAAATGTGTGGTGGTGTGGGTTAGTTGGGAGTGTGGGGTGATGAGATGCTGTGGGGGATGTGGGATGGTAGGGGGAGGTGTGGCTGTGATTGGGACGATGTAGGATGGTGTGCGGTCAAGTCTGTTATTGAATTTTTAAAAAATTCATTCGTGGGACATGGCGTCGCTGGCTGGTCAGCATTTATTGCCCATCCTGAGTTGCCCGAGGGTAGTTGAGAGTCAACCACATTGCTGTGACTCTGGAGTCGCATGTAGGCCAGACCGGGTAAGGACGGCAGATTTCCTTACCTAAAGGACTAGTGAACCAGATGGGTTTTTCCGACAATCGATAATGGTTTCATGGTCGTCAGTAGATTCTTAATTCCAGATATTTTTTATTGAAATCAAATTTCACCATCTGCTGTGGCGGGATTCGAACCCGGGTCCCCAGAACATTAGTTGAGTTTTTGGATTAATAGGCTAGTGATAACACCACTTGGCTATGGCCTAGAAATCATAGAAACCCTACAGTACAGAAAGAGGCCATTCAGCCCATTGAGTCTGCACCGACCACAATCCCACCAAGGCCCTATCCCTATATCCCTACATATTTTACCCACTAATCCCTCTAACCTACACATCTCAGGACACTAAGGGGCAATTTTAAGCATGGCCAATCAACCTAACCCGCACATCTTTGGAATGGCCTCCCCCCTAATTGACAGCCCCACCCATGCCCATTGATGTCAGAGTTGACCAATAGCGACTTGGCGTTGACATTGCCCTGGCTATTTTATTACCCATGCCCTTTCCTTGCCCACTGACCAGTTGTGGCGTCCTCTCTGAATCCCTCTGCTACCGCCGCTGCCCTGCTCAGGGTCGGCAGTGCCAGTGCCCCCCTCAATGGCCTTGGGAATGGCAGGGCAAACCTGCCTGTCATCGTGGGTCAGCTCAGCAGATGGTGGTGGATGGGGGAGACTGGGAAGGGTCAGTGAGTGAGTGCCTGGGCAGTGGGGAGAGCTCCCACTTCACTGTCTGTATAAATTCCTCCGTGTGCATATAAGGTACGTGAGAAATTAACCCTTAAAGGGCCACTTCTCCGTGGCAGGTGCCGGACAGGCAGAGGGACATCGGCTAACCGCTGCTCCTCTTCCATGCAGGGGACACACCTTTGGAGGGTCAGTTTGGGTGTGGGTTGGAGAGGGGGGTGAAACCACACCGATACATTTTAATTGTTCACCTTCCTCTCGGCAGTACGCACGGATGCACGAACGGATGATGCTCAAAGACGAGCTGGAACGACTTTGTTTCCTGGTCTCGGACCGGAGTCTCATGCTGCTACCAGAGTACGAGCAGAGAGTCAACGTAAGTGTGACGGGGCACATCGTGAGAGTGAGGAGAGAGCGAGAGGACTGGGGTTAATTTGAACTCTCCTGATTTCCTGCTCCCTTCCCTTCTAGAAAAGTGTTTTTTATTGTTTTCCTCCTTTAAAGAATGGTGGCGTATTGTTCCCAATGCTTAAATTTGGAATGTCCCAATCATCTGTTAATAACTTCCGCAGCAAACGAGAGGGAAGATGAAATAAAAAGGACTGGTTTATATTACACACTGTCCACCCATTTCCAGTCGCACACAAAATGGGGGAATAAGGACAGAGGAAGAGGGCTTGTGGCACGACCATAATAAAATGCAAGTTGTGGTTTTACAGGCGTCTAGAAGCAGTTCTTTTAGAGAAGACGTTGACTGGCTGTAGGGTGACCTATCTTTCCAGAGTGGGACTTCCACAGTGGAAGAAGGTACATAGAGAGAGTTAGTCTGGAGGCATGAGTTCCCGGCGGTTTTTTAATGAGAGCCAGAGTTCTTCCTGCTGCCACCGACTTGATGGCAGACAGCGCAGGCTGTTGCCTGGAGTTCTGTTCTCATTGAGGGTCAAAACCGTAACTGCCGGAGTTCAGTTCCACTGGACAATGTTACGGTGCAGTTTGGGAGACATCATGTGACATACTCTCACTACTTCTCCTTGATATCGGTGGCACAGTGGGTAGCACTGCTGCCTCACAGCGCTAGGGACCCGGGTTCAATTCCGGCCTCGGGTCACTGTCTGTGCGGAGTCTGCACGTTCTCCCCATGCCTGAATGGGTTTCTTCTGGGTGCTCCGGTTTCCTCCCACAGTCCCAAGATCATAGAATCCCTACAGTGCAGAAGGAGGCCGTTCGGCCCATCGAGTCTGCACCGACTACAATCCCACCCAGGCCCTATCACCATGCGTTTACCCTAGCTAGTCGCCCTGACACTAAAAGGAAATTTAGCTTGGTCAATCCACCTAACCCGCACATCTTTGGACTGTGGGAGGAAACCGGATCACCCGGAGGAAACCCACGCAAACACGGGGAGAATGTGCAAACTCCACACGGACAGTGACCCAAGCTGGGAATCGAACCCAGGTCCCGGTGCTGTGAGGCAGCAGTGCTAACCACTGTGCCACCGTGCTGCCCAAAAATGTATGGGTTAGGTTGACCACGCTAAATTTCCCCTCGTGTCAGGGGGTTTAGCAGAGGGAATACTGGGGGTTATGGGGATGGGGCCTGGGTGGGATTGTTGTCGGTACAGACCCAATGGGCCGAATAGCCTCCTCCTGAATTGTGGGGATTCTATGAAAGGATTTCCATGGCCGGAGTCTTGAGGTGTTTAACTGGAGTCAGGATTCTTTTTGTTCTTGGAGACACTGGATTTTGGGTTGTTAAATGAAGTTCTCTTGTTGAAAGCATTGTGTTAGAACAGTGAATGTTTAAGCTGATAGCACCATTGTTGGGGGTTAGGACCTGCGACGGGTTGTCTTTGTTCAACGTTGGTTCAGGCAGACCTGGAACTATCGAGTTGGCTGGGCTGGAATACCAATGCTTGGCCAGCAGTTACGTTGAAGATGTTGGTAGTGTTAACCTTTGTTACTTTGAAAGTGCCGGATACCAGCATGTGACCAGCTGGAAACAACTGGGCAACTGTCCATTTTGAAAATCACAAAGAAAGGGCTGATTAGTCCAGTTGACCTCGTTATATTTTTTGTCCCATCTCGGCCGACACGCTTCCACTGACTGACTTGTTCTCCCTCCTCCCCAACAGGTGCTAAAAACTCTCAAGTATATCGACGAGAGCTGTGCTGTGCAGCTGAAGGGCCGAGTGGCCTGTGAGATCAGCAACCACGAGCTGATTGTGACGGAGATGGTGTTTGAGAATGTGTTAACAGACCTGCACCCAGAGGAGATTGTGGCTCTTCTGTCCTGCCTGGTCTTCCAACAGAAAACGCAGGTGGAGCCAGAGATCAATGAGGTTCTTCGCAAGGTGAGGGGCAAGTTCAACCCTGGGGACTCAGCAACCAGGCACGGAGAGACAGACCCTGCAGTCTGGGTGGCCTGTGTCAGTCGGCACTGGGGGACAAACCCTGCAGTCTGGGGGGTCTGTTTCAGTGGGCACGAGGGGACACACCCTGCACTCTGGGTGGTCTGTCTCAGTGGGCACGGGAGTACAGACCCTGCAGTCCAGGTGACTGGGCACTGGGGTACAGGCCTTGCATTCGGGGTGAGTGGGCACTGGAGTATAGGCCCTGTAGTCTGGGTGTGTGTGCATTGGGGTACAGGCCCTGCAGTCAGGGTGAGTGGGCACTAGGCATAGACCCTGTGGACTGGGTATGTGTGCATTGGGCACAGACCTTGCAGACTGGATGAGTGGGCACTGGGTACAGGACCTACAGTCTGGGTGAGTGGGCACTGGGTACAGGCCCTGCAGTCTGGGTATGTGGGCACTGGGTACAGGCCCTGCAGTCTGGGTGAGTGGGCACTGGGTACAGGCCCTGCAGTCTGGGTGAGTGGGCACTAGGTATAGACCCTGTAGTCTGGGTGAGTGTACAGGCGCTGCGTGAAAAACATGCCCCTTACATCTCTTTTAAACTTTCCCCCTCTCGCTTCCAACCGATGCCGAGTAATTAACCCTTTGAACTTGGGGGAAAAAAAATTCTGACTATCCACTCTATCCAAGTCTGTCATAATCTTGTAAACCTCTATCAAATCCCCCCTCATCCTCCGAAGTTCCAGTGAAAACAATCCAAGTTTGTTCAACCTTTCTTCATAGTCTATATCCTCCAAACCAGGCAACATCCTGGTCAATCTTTTCTGCACCAATTTCAATGCATCAACATCCTTCTGGTAGTGTGGTGACCAGAAGTGTAACAATACTCCAAATGCAGGCTAACCAAAGTCTTATACAGCTGCAACATGACTTTCCAATTCCTATACTCAACACCCTGACCAATGAAGGCCAACATGTCATACACCGCCTTGACCACCTTCGGAGGGAGCGCGTGAGGGGGGAGAGTGCCGGGGTGGGGGGGAGAGCGCAAGGGGGTGGGGAGTGAGGGCGCCGAGGAAGAGGGCGCAAGAGGGTGGGAGAAGAGAGCGAGGGTGGGGGGAGCGAGGGGGTGGGGCAGATGTGGATCCATTAGTTTTTAAATTGTTTTGTATTCGCATTGCTGAGATGTCCTTTCTGTGTAGGGAATCGAGCGGATTCGTGGTGTCGCGGAGAGGATTGCCACCTTGCAGCGAGAGTGTAACCTGCAGGAGTCCATCGAAGATTTTGTGGACCAGTTGAAGTTTGGTCTGGTGGAAGTGGTGTATGAGTGGGCGAAGGGCCTGGTGAGTGTGGCCCCAGAGGAGTCTCTGCTGTAAACCGCCTGCTGTTTTATTTGTCGTTCTCACAGGCCAGCAGTCTGCTAAAGGCTTATTAAGCTGCTGGCAAGAGATGCCAGAAATCTTTTGTTTTGGGTGGGACGTTTTTAATCCCCGTCAATATCCGAACACTGGGAGTTCCCGTCCGAGTTACATATAGAAAACGGAAGTGTGAAAGGTTGAAGCAGGGCTTGTGAGTTCCACTGAAGAGACTGCACGGGCTGAATGACCCTGGGGTTTGAGGGTGTGATTTATGTTCACAAACTCTGGAAGGTCCCAGCAGGACAAGTTGAGGAGGTGGTTTCAGAAAGTAGCATGTGGGATCCTTGGCGTAAATACAGGAGAAGAAATTCATGCAAAACTTTTCAATGGTCAGGTCCCTGGCTGAGATATTGGACACAACATTCGGAAAGATGTCAAGCTCTTGGCAAGGGTACTGAAGGGGGAATGAGAGACTCCAGCGATGTAAAGTGGTGGGAGAGGTGATAATGTTCGCCTTGGAGAAGAGAAGGTGAAGGAAAGATTCAATTGAGGCGCCCCAAATTCTGAGTGGGTTTGATCCAGCAAATAGGGAGAACCTATTGCTGGAGGTCATAGATTTAATACAGTTGGAGAACGAGTGAGAAGGTTGACAGAGAGTGGAGGTGTTTAATATCTGGATGATGGTGGGAGCAGATTCCATATGAATTTTCCAAATATATAGAAGGTAATGTAATCGTACTTTTCAGAAAAAGACAAAACGTCGTGGTGTTCGGAGCATCTGTCTTTTTAACACCGGTTGTTTCTTTCCCCTAGTTTAATATTGAGAAGACTGAAGCCATTGTCTTTGATCCCTGCCACTAATCCCGTTCCCTAGTGATTGTCTCCATCCCCTCTCCCTGGTAACTGTCTGACAATAAACCAGTCTGTTTGCAATAGTGCTTATGAGTTTCCCTCTGCATACCTGGTCCATCAATAAGGCTGGCCAACAATTTCCACCTCTGTAGTATTATTGCCCGATTCTCCCCCACGCCCTGTTATGGGTCATGTATAGCTGTCACCCTTCAGCTGGTGTCTTTGTCACCTCCACTTTGGAATATTTCAATGCACCCCGACTGATCTTCCAACTTGCAGCCTCTGTAAACTGCAGTTTATCCAAAGCCCTGCTGCCACCCCTATCGCCCAGCGCCCGAGGTGCTAATGAACCAACATCCAGTCTGATGAGGGCTGACTGTAAAATTCTCATCCTTGTGTCAAAATCTCTCCTTCACAGTCCCCTCTCCTCTATCTCGGAGATATCTGTGCAACTCGGATTCGAGCCTCTAGATCAGCCCCTTCCCTCCAATTGAAATTCCTCCACCATTAGCGACCGTTCCTCCAGTTGCCTTGGCTCCAAGCTCTGGAATTTCCTCCCTAAACCTCTGCACTTCCTCACCTGCTTTCCTCCTTTAAAAAGGAGGGGTGGCACAGTGGTTAGCGCTGCTGCCTCACAGCGCCAGGGACCTGGGTTCAATCCCAGCCTTTGGTCACTGTCTATGTGGAGTTTGCACCTTCTCCCCATGTCTGCGTGGGTTTCCTCCGGGTGCCCCGGTTTCTTCCCACACTCTAAAGATGTGCGGGTTATGTTGATTGGCCGTGCTGAATTGCCCCTTAGCGTCAGGGGGGCTAGCAGGTTAAATACTTGGAGTTACGGGGATAGGGCCTGGGTGGGATTGTTGTCGATGGACCCAATGGCCTCCTTCTGCACTGTCAGGATTCCATGAAGTCTTCTACTCTATGGAAACCATTTTAACAGGCTATTGGTCACCTCCCAACAATCTGCTGGTGTAGCTTGGTCTCCAGTTATGTAAAGTTTAGTTTGTGCAGAATCTTCTAGTAACATTGGAGGCAGTCCAAAGGAGAGACACCAGCCTAATTCCTGGGCTGAGAAGGTTGTCCTATCAAGAGAGACTATATAGTCTGGGTCTGTATTCCTTGGAGTTTAGAACAGTGAGGGGTGACCTTGATTCAAATATGTAAGATGCTGAGCACAGGGTAGATGCTGAGATGTTTTCACTAATCGGAGAGTCTCGAACAAGGGGAGACAACTGCAAGATAACGGGCCAGTCATTTAAAACTGAGGTGTGTAGAAATTTCTTCTCGCAGAGGGTGTTGAATCTCTGGAATTTGCTGATCATTGGAAGTATTTAAAGTGGAGGTGGATAAATATTTGATAGAGAGAGAGGGCTGTGGGGAAATGGCACAGAAAAGGAGTTGAGGCCGGCATAGACCAGCCATGATGGTATTGAATGATGGGGCAGGCTTGAAGGGCCTGGTGGCCTCCTCCTGCTTCTATTCCTTGTATACTTTTTTAATTCATTTGTGGGACATGGGTGTCACTGGCTGGCCAGCGTTTATTGCCCATCCCTCGTTGCCCTTGGAGGGCAGTTGAGGGTCAACCACATTGCTGTGGCTCTGGAATCACGTGTAGGCCAGACTGGGTAAGGACGGCAGATTTCCTTCCCTGAAGGACACTAATGAACCAATGGGTTTTTCCGACAATAGCTTCATGGTCTCGTAGATTCTTAATTCCAGATTATTTTTTATATAGAATTCAAATTCCACCACCTGCTGTGGCAGGATTCGAACCTGAGTCCCCAGAACATGAGCAGCACAGTTGTGTGAAGGCAAGTTGTGGTTGTTGCTCCGAGTAACACGCCCGTGTTTGCTGTTTTGTCCTCAGCCCTTTGCCGAAATCACGCAGCTCACTGACGTCCAGGAGGGAATCATCGTGCGATGCATCCAGCGGTTGAACGAGACGTGCCGCGACGTGCGCAACGCCGCTCGCATCATCGGGGACCCCACCCTCAACGCCAAAATGGAGCAGGCCTCGAACCTGATCAAGAGAGACATTGTGTTCGCCGCCAGCCTGTACACCCAGTGACGGCCGTTCCCGCCGCCCAGGGCCTTTGCACGCCCGCCGCTGCCGCTTCTCGTCGTATCAATAAACAGCCGAGCAAGAGCCTGTGCCTTTCAATCCAGCCGCATCTCACCGGTTAGTGCGCCACCGCCGCGCCTCTCCACAGCGCCCGGAGGTTCATCAGGATCGGCGCGTGGGGAGAATGCGTTTGGGAAAGACTGTTGCTGAGAGCCCAACCTGGGCACAGCTCCTCGTACTGCCGTACCTCCTGGCAGCCACCAGGAGTTGGAGTTCCACACTGAGAGTTGGGACCCCGGCAAGGAAGGGTTTCCGCACAAAGCGTTTCCCTCGCTAGAAATTCCTTCCTTCTGAGGATAGGAATGTGTGCGTGTGTCAGCTACCTCACATTACAGTCCAGAAAGTGTCCTTTAGCTTCATCAACCTGCGCTGCTGTTGGGCATTGCTTTGCAAAGGCCATGAAAGGAGCTGTGTAAATACAAGTCTGACTGGCTTTTTAGGCATGATGCTAACGTTTAATAAATAGGCCTTCAATGTAAATCTTAATAACATAGAAACTAGAAGCAGGAGTAGGCCATTCGGTCCCTTGCGCCTGCTCCACCATTCATTTTGATCATGGCTAATCATCGAATTCAATATCCTGATTTCCCCCCCTTCCACCCATATCCCTTGATCCCTCTGGCGAAGACATTTCTCCTCACCTCAGTCCTAAAAGTGTTACCCCTGTATCCTCAAACTATGACCCCCTAGTTCTGGACTGCGCCCATCATCGGGAACATTCTTTCTGAATCTAGCTTGTCTGTAGAAACATTGAGCAGACTCGGAGAACAAGGAAATAGCGGGCAGAGCCATTCGGCCCATCGTGCCTTTGCCGGTCTTTGAAAGAACCATCCAATTTGTCACACTTCCCCCAGAGGTCTGCGTTTTCCCTGTAGCCTTGAAACTCTCCTCCTTCCATGTATTTATCCAATTCTCTTTTGAAAGTTTAATCTGTTTTCACCATGCTTCAATTGTTCACAAAATTGCCTGTTTCATTGCAAGCATAGGGTACAATGTTTTTGGACAGCAGTGTGATTCTCACTGGTGGTTGGGGGGGGGGGAAGAGCCGTTACGATTGTGAGGTGAGAAACTGGGCACGAACCCGATCTTTCACCTCTTAAGCAATCTTACCGGCTCACCGCGCCGATCGATCGGCACAGTGAGCCGGTAAGATCATGCCTTTCATGTCCTCTTTGCAACTTACTCTCCTACCTATCTTTAGGTCACCAGCAAATTTAGGAACTCAAAACTCCATCCTAAACCTGGAACTAAATCCCTGCCTGACTGATCAGCCATGTTCTGTTTTAATCGCTTATCATCATTCCCAGGTGGCTGCAACCCAACGACTTTCCGGATGATGAAACTGCAGTCTGTAATAAACCTCTTTCCCCTTCTCTCTTTCTTCCTGTTCTTCGGCCAGTCTTGTTTTTAATCGCACAGTTATAAACAGCAGAGCTGAACTCCCCACCCGCCTGCAGCCAATTCTGGTTGCCTGAATACCTGAAGTTTCAGGAGATGTTCTACTTCCAAGTGCCAGACTTGGTGAGTTGACTTTTACTCCCCTTCCCCCTCATTAATAATAATTAGATAACTGATAGGGGAAAGTGTATAAACTAGATTCAAAACGCACACGCATTGTTCATAATTCTCCCCCCTCAAATTTCCTCCTGAATTTTCCTCTCTGCGTGTTTCATCTTTAAACCCTAAACTCCTGCCACCAGCCAGAAAGGTTGCGTAAACCACACTTGGCCTTCTCGCTGCAGTTGTCAACACGTACACGACTGTTTGGAGTTTGGAATATCTGTGATGTGACCAGCATAGAATCCCTACACTACAGAAGGAGGCCATTTGGCCCATTGAGTCTGCACCGACAACAGTCCCACCCAGGCTCTATCCCTGTAACCCCACCAATTTACCCGGCTAATCTCCCTGTCGCTAAGGGGCAATTTATCATGGCCAATCCACCTAACCTTGGAGTTTCAGAGGAAACCCACGCAGACACGGGGAGAATGTGCAAATTCCACATGGACTGTGACCCAACCCGGGTCTCTGGCGCTGTGAGGCAGCAGTGCTAACCACTGTGCCACCGTGTCGCATCAATCCATTGTGGCAAACAGAGGGGAAAGAAGAATATAATTTGTCAGCAACGATTCATTCCAGGTCCTAATCTCCAATGAGCTCTCGGCCTCCACGAAAGTGTTGCTCCTTATGCTAGACCTAATCTGTTAAGTCTCTGTGCATATCACAGAATCCCTACAGTGCAGAAGGAGGCCATTCGCCCCATCGAACCTGCACCAATCACAATCCCATCTAGGCCCTATCCCATAACCCCACACATTTACTCGAGCTAGTCCTCTGACACTAAAGGTCAATATAGCATAGCCAATCCACCTAACTCGCACATCTTTGGACTGTGGAAGGAAACCGGAGCACCTGGAAGAAATCCATGCAGAAACAGAGAGAACGTGCAAACTCCACACAATGACCCAAGCCGGGGATTGAACCCAGGTCCCTGGCGCTGTGAGACAGCAGTGCTAACCACTGTGCCGCACCTCGTATGGGACATTTCATCGCGGGGACTTTGTTTCGGGCAAATTACTTTTGTAACTGATTTTGTTTTGCCATTGATGTCTTTCAACTAAATATTACAATCAATGGTCCACATTGTAAGTTGAGAATGTCATTTACTGAACTTTCTTGTTTATCTACCTTCATCATTAACTAAATCATCAGAAGCATTTTTGAGAGTTGATAAATCATAGGCAGCATATATACAATAACTTGCAATTGGTTAAGGATTGCACGGGTGGGAAAATGGGTAACTTAAAACTTTATTGTTAGTCTTCTTCAAGCCAACTTGTAATTTTAATGCTGCCAGCTAACAGTGGCAATGACAGTGAGACTGTACCTGAGCATCTGTAGGAAGTACGTCCCCCAATGTCATGCAGCACAAAAGAACGCAGCTTAATCTTAATTCCTGGGACTCCTGTAATTAATAAACTTTGGCACCCCTACCCAGGGATTGAATTGCACTGCTGAATGCTATTTATTTCAGCCCACATTTCAAATTGGGAGCCCCCCTAGCTGTGACTCGGCAGAACAACAGGCGATCCAGAGAGGTAACTCATGGGGATGGCAGAAAATGGGAGATTCCAGCTCTGTGCATTACTGGGTTCCCAGCCAGCACGGGAAAATTCTTTAGCTGGGATACGATTGATTGGGGATGATTTGAACCCAGCTGCAGGTCAGAGAACAATCACAGCGCCGCAGGGCAGGCAAAACTTATCCAAACACAAGGCGGCAGCATCATTTAACATGTGAGAAAATGTGGTGTTGGAATCCACTCGGCAGCCAATTGCAGGCTTGCGTCGGCTACTGGGGCAGGTCCAGAAATCTGGTGCTGTTGACCAGGTGCTGTTTCAACCAGCCCAGCACCTTGAACAGGTTGATGTGGAAATCTCTGGCGTCTGTTGGTAACCGTCGCTCCATGCACATGTCCTTAACTCCCCAGCTTACAACTCCCACCTGGAAAGGCACAAATACAATGTTTAGATGGTGCCTTGATGAGGATACCTGCCACATCTCAAAAAGGAAGGGGGGGGGCTCACTGACTAAAACGTAACATCAAAAGGCTGAGTAGTGAAAGCCTTTGTAGCCAAATAGCCATCCAGCTGTTTGTTTAGCATTCGCACTCCTCCCCAGCTCCAAATGCACCTCTGAATTGAAATAAAAGTTTCATTGCAATTTCTTCAGCTTGTCCAGAATCATTATATTGAAGGAGTCACAGGCTTTGAACTCCTGAAGTTTAGAACTCAACTAACCACCTTATGACTTCTTGCATCTTTACTGTTCGTTGAATCCCTACAGTGGTTAGGTGTATTGACCCGAACAAGGTGCCGGACTGTGGCAACTAGGGGAATTTCATAGTAACTTCATTGCAGTGTTAATGTAAGCCTTACTTGTGATGAATAAATAAACTTTAACTTTAAAGATCCTTAGACAGCACCTTACAAAACCCATGACCACTTCCACCTCAAAGGACAAGGGCAGCGAGTGTTAGTTGCCACTTGTCAGCCCAAACCTGGATCTTGTCCAGATCTTGTTGCATTTGAACATGGACTGCTTCAGTACCTGAGGAGGGGCGAATGGTGCTGAACATTGTGCAATCATCAGTGAACATCCCCACTTCTGACCCGAGGATAGAGGGAAGGTCATTGATGCAGCAGCTGAAGATAGTTGGTCCTAGGACACTCCCCTGTTAATCCCCCCCACCCCCCCCTTACACATCTTGGGAAACTACGGGGCAATTTCGCATAACCAACCCACGTAAACTGCTCATCTTGGGACTGTGGGAGGAAGCTGGAGCACCCGGAGGAAACCAACACTGGCACACGGAGAATGAGCAAACTCCACACAGTCACCCAAGGCTGGAATCGAACCCGGGCCCCTGGTGCTGGGAGGCAGCAGTGCACCTGTGTTGTTTTTAATCACTTTGGCATGACTGGGTTATGTCAGAAGGTTGTGGGTTCATGCCCCACTCCAGAACTCGAGCCTACATAGAATCCTCCAGTGCACAAGGAAGCCATTTGGCCCATCAAGTCTGCACTGACCACAATTCCACCCAGGCCCATGCATTTACTCTAGCTAGCCCCCCTGACAGGGGCAATTTAGCTTGGCCAATCTCGACTAAGACTTGAGCCTATCACTGAGGGAGTGCTGCATTGCAGAGGGCGCAGTCTTTTAGTTAACATCGTGGCTGCTGATTCAGGTGGTGATTGCACGGTCAAGCCCAAAGGAGAGAATGGGGAATCCTCCTGATGTCCCTGAACAATTGCCGTCCAGACAGATTAACTGGCCAGGCATATCAGCCTTGGTTGTGGGCTCTGTGCAAATGAACTGCCATCGTTCACACACATATGCACACCAATGTTATCCACCGTCGGTGAAAAAACTTGGGATGTTTCGAGTGACGAGATACAACCTGAGTGAAGATTCATTGCTTCTTAATTGTGGTGCCGTCATAATAGAATGATGCAGCACAGAAAGAGGACATTTGGCCCACTCCTCGTGCTAACCTTTTGAAAGAACTATCCAATTAGTCACAATCCCCTGTTCTTTCCATTGAAAACACTTAGTCCTTCTCCGTGGAATCAAAACCCCTCATAATTTGGAATACTGACATTGTCCCGATGGGCAGAATGGCCTCTTTCTATGCCGCTATGACACTGACCTCTATTAAATGGGCAGCACGGTGGTACAGTAGTTAGCACTGCTGTCTCACAGTTCCAGGGACCCGGGTTCAATTCCGGTCTCGGGTCACTGTGCGGAGTCTGCACGTTCTCCCCGTGTCTGTGTGAGTTTCCTCTGGGTGCTCCGGTTTCCTCCCACAGTCCAAAAGACGTGCTGGTTAGGGTGCATTGGCTGTGCTAAATTCTCTCTCAGTGTATCCGAACAGGCGTCGCCTGAGTGTGGCGACTAGCAGATTTTCACAATAACTTCATTACACTGTTAATGTAAGCCTACTTGTGACACTAATAAATAAAACAAAAAATAAATAAACTCTGCTCCGGGCAATCCCAACTTCTCAGTCGCTCTGAAATTTCCTCGAGCCTACTGTGAATCTGAGAAGATTTCACAGCTCCTTGATTGCTGCAAGATTGAGTATGACTTGGCTAGTTGCATGGTTTCATTGTATACAGACCTGAACATATCGATATAGCTTCTGAATGTACAAGGGTCCTCCTGAATCTCCTTTTGAAAGGAAACAAATGCAAGAGTTAGTCACCTTTAACTGACCATCCATCTGCTGCTGTCTGCTGACTGATGAGAATCTGAAGCCATGCTCCCAATGGCAGCAACATGTTGTGCTTGATCGCTACAGTGGTTAGCACTGCTGCCTCACAGTGCCAGGGACCCGGATTCAATTCCGGGCTTGGGTCACTGTCTGTGAGGAGTCTGCACGTTCTCCCCATGTCTGCATGAGTTTCCTCCTGGTGCCCCGGTTTCCTCCCACAGTCCAAAAGATGTGCGGGGGAGGTTGATTGGCCATGCTAAACTGATCCTCGGAGCAGGGGGACTAGCAGGGTAAATATGTGGGGTTACAGGAATAGGTACTGGCTGGGAATGTGGTCGGTGCAGACACGATGGGCCGAATGGCCTCCTTCTCTACTGTAGGGATTCTATTACACCAAAGTCTCTGTCATCTGGTAATAAAGTGTTCAACATCCCTGGCTTTATTATTAAGAGATTGTAGGACAAAAGCAAGGAAGAAATGTTCACATCCTGTAGAACACTGGTTTGATCTCACTTGGAGCATTGCATCCAATTCTGGGCACCACAGGAAGTATTAGGAAGGCATTAGAGAGGGTGCAGAAAAGGTTCACAAGAATGGTTCCAGGGATGACGAACTTAAAATGAACATTGGAAAAATTGGGAGTGTTTTCCTTGGAAAAGAGATGGTTAGAGATTGGATGGAGCATGGTTCTTCAACACATGTCCCATGGGGCATAATCTGGCCCACCGTCCCTATCAGCAGCAAAGGTGGGAGAGAAACAGTGTGATTGGAGGAGCAGTGTGAAGGTGAGTAGCCACAGTACATGCTCTTTCTGCCTTTGGTCGCACTCTCTCGATCTCCCGCACAAGCACCAGACCCCTGCAGGGGTCATGATGGAGGAGTGGGTTGAGGAGGCCATCAGGAACAGCAGTCACAGCAACAGTACCTGCCCAGGGCAGCTGGAGTCTCCAACAAGCCGGCGTGAGCAATCACACGTCTTGGCACCTTCACAGTATCCTAAATTCCTCCTCTAGAGGTTAAAAACCCATCTGGTTCACTAATGCCCTTTAAGGAAGGAAATGTGCCATCCTTACCCGGTCTGGCCTACATGTGACTCCGGAGCCGCAGCAATGTGGTTGACTCTCAACTGCCCTTCAAGGGCATCTAGGGATGGGCAATAAGTGCTGGCCAGCCAGCGACGCCCATGTCCCATGAATACATTTTTTTAAATGAATTTTAAAAATCTCCCAGGTCTGAGTGGGGGAGCGTAAGAATCTGGGAGTGAGTGTGAGAGAATGACGACCCTGAGAGTGAAAGTAAGCTGGACACACACACACACACCCTTTCTCTCCTCCCTCCCCAAAAATACTATCCTCTAAGCAAGCTTGAAAAGGAGGAAGACGTTAGAAAAGTCAAAACATTGAATGTATTCAAGAGGCAGTGAGATATAGCACTTGGGGTGAATGGGATCAAAGGTTATGGGGAGAAAGCAGGATTAGGCTATTGAGTTGGACGATCAGCCGTGACCGTGACGAATGGCGGAGCAGGCTCGACGGGCCAACTGTCCTCCTACTCCTATCTTTCACCCTGCTTCCGACCCCCACTTTTGTACGAGGCCAATTCAGAGTGTGCGCCACTCGAGTTGAACACAAGGTCAGTGTTAGTTAAACCTGTTTAACTCCTGATCTCAGCCTCCTCCCCACTCCTTGATGATCAGGACTGTTTGGGGGGGGTAAAAAAAAATATTTGTTACTTCTGCTGCTCAGCACTTTTTAAATAATTCTTTATTAATTATTTTTTAAATAATCAATTTATTGCTCTGACATTGTGTTTTCTCTTAAATTTATATTTAATGTTCCAAACTTTATCTTTCCAAAATGTACTCATCAGCCCCTTGGGTAAAAAAAAAAGTCTAAGTATGGCCCCTCATGCAAAAATATTGGACTATGACAGAGGTATTCAAAATCATGAGATTCTGCACAGAGTATATGGGGAGAATCTGTTCCATTGGTGAAAGGATTGAGAACCAGAGGATACAGATTTAGGGTCATTAATAAAACGGCAACATGATGAAAATCTGTTTCATGCAGCAAGTGGTTAGGGTAAGGAATTCACTGCCTGAGAATATTATCAGGGACTAAGACCTCGTTTAATATTTTTACAATATATATATCCTCATGGTTAATTTCTAAAATAAAAAAAAAATGGACATTGACCGTCTAAAATGGCCGAAACTATGCATGTCTGTGACCCTGAACAATGATGTGGAGATGCCGGCGTTGGACTGGGGTAAACACAGTAAGAAGTTTAACAACACCAGGTTAAAGTCCAACAGGTTTATTTGGTAGCAAAAGCCACACAAGCTTTCGGAGCTCTAAGCCCCTTCTTCTGGTGAGTGGGAATTCTGTTCACAAACAGAGCATATAAAGACACAAACTCAATTTACATGAATAATGGTTGGAATGCGAATACTTACAGCTAATCTTAAAGACTTGATTAGCTGTAAGTATTCGCATTCCAACCATTATTCATGTAAATTGAGTCTGTGTCTTTATAAGCTCTGTTTGTGAACAGAATTCCCACTCACCTGAAGAAGGGGCTTAGAGCTCCGAAAGCTTGTGTGGCTTTTGCTACCAAATAAACCTGTTGGACTTTAACCTGGTGTTGTTAAACTTTTTACTGTGTTTACCCTGAACAATGGCAGTATTGCAGAAACATTTACATTGTTGTCGCTGAAGAGATACTAACACCCCTTGTGGGCTGCAGAGACCAAATTCAAAAAGAATTCAACAAAGTTCATCTGCATTTCACGAGGCCAACCGGAGCCTATCCTGCTAGGACAAAGGACCTTCATTTCAATCATAATGGTTGGAGCATTTAACCATTTGGGGAACACAACATGGAGAGCTGGACATCATGTGATGTGAATGTCTAGCTGGTGGATCCGGTTGTAATGCCTTGTGTAACTGCATCATTCAGTCTGCCATTCTCAGTCAGCAGTGCAAAAAAAAGGGTTCTGTCCAGATTGAAAACCTGGCCCCCATCTACAGTGCTTTTACTGAAACTTCTATACCATTGTCCACAAGGCCGATTTGTTTCTGTGTGCCCATCTCCTTGTGTGAAAGCTACTCTACTGGAAATCTGAACTATACAGCATTGGATTTCAGCCTGCGAACTTCCATTCTTTGACTCCAGACTCTGGGCTAACGTGAAACAATAAATCTCTTCTCTCTGGTCTTTGTCCTGTAAATCTTTCCTTTTTCGGTCCTTCATTTGTTGTACGAATGCACAGAGGACTACGTGGGGAATACCCCTCCACGCCCCCCACACCCACCTCTTCCACCCACCCCCAAGCAAGCTATCCACATTTTGGCTGCACGCTCAAATGAATTAATTATTTGAGTTGATCCTACCGCTTGCTATGGGGTTAGTACTAGAAATTGGTACACACTGAAGCTGGGGGTTTGAGAGAAATACACCACAGCTTATAAAGGAGGGGGGAATTAAAAGCAAATCACCTTTCTGTATACGGAGCGGTGGTGTCATGAGAGATCAGGCCTTTCAATTAAATAAGCCGCACAGTGCCCAGCACTACTGCCTCACAGAGCCAGGGACCCAGGTTCAATTCTGGCCTCGGGTCACTGTCTGTGTGGCGTCTACACGTTCTCCCCGTGTCTGCATGGGTTTCCTCCGGGTATTCCGGTTTCTTCCAACAGTCCGAAGATGTGCGGGTTAGGTTGACTGGCCATGCTAAATTGACCCTAGTGTCAGGGGGGATTAGCAGGGTGAAATATGTGGGATTACAGGATCAGAGCCTGGGTGGGATTATGGTTGATGCAGACTTGATGGGCCGAATGGCCTCCTTCTGCACTGTCGGGATTCTATGATTTTAAACCCCCTGCTGTCCAGGTATGGTCCAGGATCAGTGAAGACTTTGAAGAGGTAATCAGATTATTATTTGGAAAGGATGAATGTGCGGGTCTATGGGGAGAAGGCAGAGAAGTCATAGATGCAGAAACGGGGAGAAACTCCACACAGCCAGTCACCCGAGGCCAGAATTGAACCCGGGTCCATGGCGGCCTTCACGACACACGACAATGCAGAATCGCTGAGCAGAAACTGATTGTCAAGTTCTGCACACATGAGGACGGCCTCAACCGGGATCTTGGGTTCATGCCACACTATCTGTAACCCCCATGACTTGCCTGTGCTTGCAAAATCTCACTAACTGTCCTGGCTGGAGACAATACACATCTCTTTAACCTGTGCTTAACCTTCTCTCCACTCACATTGTACCTTTAAGACCTGATTACCTGTAAAGACTCGCATTCCAACCATTATCTTGTAAATTGAGTTTGTGTCAATATATGCCCTGTTTGCGAACACAATTCCTCACTCACCTGAAGAAGGAGTGACACTCCGAAAGCTTGTGCTACCAAATAAACCTGTTGGACTTTAACCTGGTGTTGTGAAACTTCTTGCTGTGAGGCAGCAGTGCTAACCACTGTGCTACCGTGCTCCTTGGGAGAGCAGAACACTGGTCACACAGAGACACTTACCCTTACAACTGATGGCCTCAGGCACTCGTTTACTGCCTCCTGTACATAGAAAGCGGTCAGTGACCACATCTTTGACGTCGCTCACATTGACATATATGGCAGCCTTGAGTGCGTCCTGCTCACACAATTGTCTTTGCTGTAAAATACAATGAAAAATTAGCGTCAATATTCACTAATATTTTTGTGTCACATGTTGACCTTCATCCCGTTATTAGGTTGCCCTCACCTCTAATCCCTTTCCACCATCTACTAGGCACAAGTCAGGAATATGATGGAATATTCTCCATTTGCCTGGATGAGTGCGGCTCCGACAGCACCCAAGAAGCTCGACACCATCCAGGACAAAGCAGCCCGTTTGATTGGCACCCCATCCAACACTTCTTTTAACTCCCTCCAGCACCAGTGATAGCCATGTGTCCCACAGCGACTAACAGCATCTCCCCAACCCAGCCGATCATCCTTGGAACGCCACCACTTACAACACCCTCTCTGGGTCACACGCTATCCTGACTTGGAAATGTACTGCCGTTCCTTCATGTCGACAACAGCAGAGCATTTTTACACTGGCTAACTCACCGATTCTCCAGTCTTTATCTTCACGCTTTGCAGCTCATGCTTCCTGTGAGCTTTCCGAACAAACTTGGCTTCGACAGTTCCCAGAGTTGGCAGCAGTTCTTTCTCTGCAACAAAGACAGTTCTTCACAAAACTCCCATCTGATGATCTTTATTTATATATTTGCACTGTGAATGAGCAGAATGCCCATAAACCCGATAGCACAGTGGTTAGCACTGCTGCCTCATAGCACCAGGTACCCGGGTTCGATCCCAACCTCGGCTGACTGTCTGTGCAGAAATTGCACATTCTCCCCATGTCTGTGTGGGTTTCCTCCGGATGCTCCGGTTTCCTCCCAGACTCCAAAGAAGTGCAGGTTAGGTGGATTGGCCATGATACATTGCTCCTTAGTGTCAGGGGGATTCGCAGGGTAAATTCATGGGGTTATGGTTGCCACAAGAGGTCACAGGTTTAGGGTGCTGGGGAGTAGGTACAGAGGAGATGTTAGGGGTAAGTTTTTCACTCAGAGGGTGGTGGGTGCGTGGAATCGGCTGCCGGTAGTGGTGGTGGAGGCGGATTCGATAGGGTCTTTTAAGAGACTTTTGGATAAGTTCATGGAAGTTAGTACGATAGAGGGTTATAGTTAAGCCTCGTAGGTAGGGACATGTTCGGCGCAACTTGTGGGCCGAAGGGCCTATTTGTGCTGTAGCTTTTCTATGTTCTATATGGATAGGGCCTGGCTGGAATTGTTATCGGTGCAGGCTGGATGGGCCAAATGGCCTCCTTCTGCATTATAGGGATTCTATGATTCAAGACATCTACCAATGCTTAATTCAGATACATCATAGTTAGCCAAGTGCACATGCCAACAATGAGTGTCAGTAGCACTGGTGGTGGTATAGGTACAGTGGTAATCTCACTGGACTGGTAATGGAGAAACCCAGATTAATGCCCTGGGGAATACTGGTTCAAATCCCATGTGGCACACTTTAAAACAGCATGAAACTATTCTCAGTAATAGTTTCTATTACACTATCGTATAAACCCATCTGGTTCACCAATGCTTACCTGTGAAGGGTTTGCTCCATTTTGACTCTTCAAATGAATTTGCCAGCCTCTCAGTTCAATGCCAATTAGGGATGGATAATGAATTCTGGCCACTGACAACAGTAAGAAGTCTCACAACACCAAGTTAAAGTCCAACAGGTTTATTTGGAACCATGAGCTTTCCTCAGGTGAGTGCTGAGGAAGGAGCAGCGCTCTGAGAGCTCATGATTCCAAATAAACCTGTTGCACTTTAACCTGGTGTTGTGAGACTTCTTACTGCGCCCACCCCAGTCCAACCCCGGCATCTCCACATGCTGACAATAATGGCAGCCTATTTGCTCATGCTCGCAGGTCACATAGTTCCTTGCCACATTTATCCCATGGTTTTCCTTTTATTCTGCGAGAAAATCATAAATCAGGTCTGTTTGATTTAACCCTTAACTCTCCAACCAAGGTGAGGTCGGTTGGATCTAAAATACAAAGCAACTGCAGATTACCGTGGTCAGTACATGTTGTTTTGGTCTCGGATTTTCTCAAGGCAACGCTGGTTTCCATTGTGCACGGCAGGCAGATTGGTCTGTGGATAGAACATTAAAGTTTATTTATTAGTGTCACAAGTTGGCTGACATTAACACTGCAACGAAGTTACTGTGAAAATCTCCTAGTTGCCACACTCTGGCGCCTGTTTGGGTCAATGTACCTAACCAACACGTCTTTCAGACTGTGGGAGGAAACCGGAGCACCCGGAGGAAACTCACGCAGACACGGGGAGAATGTGCAAACTCCATACAGACAGTGACTCAAGCTGGGAATCGAACCCAGGTCCCTGGCGCCGTGAGGCAGCAGTGCTAACCACCGTGCCGCCCATATATTGAGACCGTGGGACAAATCCTGTGTGGGTTCTGTCTAGACGAGATTTATGTCGTAATTGTGGGATGCTCCCTCGACAGAGCCCATCTGGACTGGAATGGAAGTCACAGCCTCACTCCTGAACCTCAATCACACCAGACACCACATGAAACACAGAGAGAGGCTGAGAGAGGAGATTCCAGAGCTTGGGACCTCAGTGACTGGAAGAATAGCCACCAGTGGTGGAGGGATTAAATTCGGAGACGTATTAGGCCTGAATTTGAGGAGAACAAACATTTCGGTAGGCAGGGGGTGGTGGGGTGGCGGCGGGGGTGGGGGGGGGGGGGGGGGTGGTGGTGGTTGTGAAGTTGGAGAGGAATTACAGAGGTGGCAGGGGATAGGCCATTGACAGATTGAAACAAGGGTGAATATGTGACACTTGAAATAATCCAGAGTAATCAGCTCTGGATATTCTGTTGCCCATAGTATTGGTGGAAGTGAATCATAGAATCCTACAGTGCAGAAGGAGGCCATTCAGCCCATTGAGCCTGCACTGACAACAATCCCAGCAAGGCCCTATCCCTGTAACCCCACATATTTAGCCTGCTAATCCCCCTGACACTAAGAGACAATTTAGCATGGCCAATCAACCTAACGCGCACATCTTTGAAGTGTAGGAGGAAACCGGAACACCCAGAGGAAACCCACGCTGACAAAAGTTAAAGTTTATTTATTAGTCAGAAATAGGCTTACTGCAATGAAGATACTGTGAAAATCCCCTCGGGGAGACAAGGGGAGAATGTGCAGACTCCACACTGACAGTTACCCGAGGCCAGAATCGAACCTAGGTCCCTGGAGCTGTAAGACAGCAGTGCTAACCACTGTGCCACCGTGCCACCCATGAAGATGATTCATGTTTTCAGAAAGAAGTTGGATAGACACTTGAGGGAAATAAACTTGCCGGGACTACAGGGAACGAACAGCAGGAATGGATTTCTCTACAGAATGGACTTGATGGCCTGAATGGACTCCTTCAGTGGAGTAATGACTGTAATACATGAGGGGACCTGGAGGAGTGCCACGGAGACCTATCCCTAGAAAACAGAGGAAAGGATCTCTTCTTTTACCTGATGGTTGTTGCAAATTTCATCTTTGGCTTTATCTTAACCAAGGCAATGTCAAAATCGTAAAACTCCGGGATACCCTTTTCCATCTTCCCAGTCAGGTTGTAGCCTGGGTGTTTTTGTACACTCACTATCTCCAGTTCGACTCTCTTGTTGTAAGGCCCTGTGTAAGACCAGAGAAAACCAAGCACCATTAAACCGCCAAATGCTTTCAGAGGAGAATTTTTGTTACTTCATGGCATGTGGGCTCATTGGCAAGGCCAGCATTTCTAGACCATTCTTAATTGCCCTTGAACTGAGTGGCATTTTCAGTGGGCATTTAAGAGTCAACCACATGGTTCAGGAGTCACATGTAGGCTAGACCAGGGTGAGGATGGAAGCTCTCTTCCAAAGGAACAGGAGTAAATCAGGTCACAACAATCAACAAGAGGTGTCATGGTCACCATTACTGGGACTAGCTTACAATCCCAGGTTAATGCATTCATTAAAATTCCACTAGCTGCCGAGGTGAGATTTGAACCTGTGGTTCCAGAGGAATCTACCTGATCTTCTGGCTTCCAACTACGCTACCCTCTCCCTTTACAACTGAGATAAGGAGGAATTTCTTCAGCCGGAGGGTGGTGAGTTTATGGAATTCGTTGCCACAGAAGGCTGTGGAGGCCGGGTCATTAAGTATATTTAAAACAGAGATAGATAGGTTCTTGAATCGTAGAGGTTTACAGCATGGAAACAGGTCCTTTGGCCCAACTTGTCCATGCTGCCCAGTTTTTACCACTAAGCTATTCCCAATTGCCTGCGTTTGGCCCATATCCCTCTGTATCCATCTTACCCATGTAAGTGTCTAAATGCTTTTTAAAAGACAAAATTGTACCCGCCTCTACTACTGCCTCTGGCAGCTCGTTCCAGACACTCACCACCCTCTGTGTGAAAAAATTGCCTCTCTGGACACTTTTATAACTCTCCCCTCCCACCATAAACCTATGCCCTCTAGTTTTAGACTCCCCTACATTTGGGAGATCTAGCTGATCTATGCCCTTCATTATTTTATTGATCTCTATAAGGTCACCCCTCAGTCTCCTATGCTGCAGGGAAAAGAGTCCCAGTCTATCCAGCCTTTCCTTATAGCTCAAGTCCCAGCAGCATCCTAGTAAATCTTTTCTGCACTCTTTCTAGTTTAATAATTGCTAAGGGGATTAAAAGTTATGGGGAAAAGGCAGGAGAATGGGGTTGAAAAACATATCAACTCTGATTGAATGCCAGAGCGGCCTTGATCTGCTCCTCTATCTTATGGACTCATGGTCCCCCCATAATGTTTTACTTGTGAGCATAGGTGGAATTTTTCCAGGAATCGTAGCGGGACGGGGCAGGACCGTGCAAAGGTCCGTTGACCTCGGACGGGATTTTCCAGTCTTGGGGTGAGCGTGGCTGGAAAATGCCGCCCCTGTCTGCCCTCAGAAGTCGAAGTGAAAAGATCCCACTATTTCGAAGAAGGTTTCTCTCCGATGCCATGGGTCACTATTTACCTCTCAGCCCGCACCACTGAAAAAGAAATCAAAGATTATCTGACTGTGTATCACAATCCTGTTTACAGGGGCTTGCTACCCACAAATTGGCTTCTACATTTCCCTACATCAAACATTTCAAAAGCTCCTCATAGGCCTTTGCAAGGTTCTAAGGTCAGGAATAGCATTATGTAATACATGGGTGGGATTTTCCTGTCCCATCTATTAGACCATAAGATATAGGAGCAGAATTCGGCCATTCAGCCCATCGAGTCTGCTCCACCCTTCAATCATGGCTGATAAGTTTCTCAACCCCATTTTCCTGCCTTTTCCCTTTGAGCCCCTTATCAATCAAGAAGCTATTTATCTCTGTCTTAAAGACACTCAGTGACCTGGCCTCCACAGCCCTCTGTGGCAATGAGTTCCATAGATTCACCACCCTCTGGCTGAAGAAATTCCTCCTCATTTCAGTTCTAAAGGGTCTGAGGTAGTGCCCTCGGATCCTCGTCTCTCCTACTCATGGAAACATCTTCCCCACGTCCATTCTATCCAGGCCTTTCAGTATTCTGTAAGTTTCAATGAGATCCCCCCCTCATCCTTCTGAACTCCATCGAGTACAGACCCTCAAGTGCTTCTAAGGTGTCCACCCCCTCACCTTGGCGGACTCCCCAGTGGTGCAGCCCGCAAGCAACGCAAATGGCCATTGACGACCTCGACTGGACCAGAAGATCCTACTGATGGCCAATAGTGAACCACCTCCATTGCGGGGCATCACACACAGGGGGCTGCAGGGCAGAAAACCTTGGCCTGTGTATATGATGAAGAAAGAGGTGGAGAGATAGAGACGACTGAGTTGCATTGGATGGATGGCCTGTGTTGTAGTCAGTGAGATAAAGACTGGCTGTCCTCTGCGTCACGTTCCCAACTTACCCCGTCGAAAAGAAACAAAGGGCCACCAAAGGGTGTTGAATCTTTACCAACAGTAATCTTCTTCCTGGTGGTGTTTCCCTCAAACATGTCTTGGAAGCAATGAGCTGCCGTCAGGATCCACTCATCCGCTACGATGGAGCCAGAACACCGAAAGTTCTGTGAAGGAGATAAGTCAATTTAGGATCTCAGGGTCCTGGACTCATTCCCTCACATCCCCCACCCCCTCACCCCACAACCCCCCCGCCTCACCCTTCAGCCGCATCTATAAATATCTCCTGTTACTCTCATAACTGACCCCCCCCCCCCCGCTCTCATCCACAGTATATGAATGGGAAAGGATTAGAGGGATACGGGCCAAACACGGGCAATTGGGACTAGCTGGGAGGTCACCATGGTCGGCATGGACCGGTTGGGCCGAAGGGCCTGTTTCCATGCTGTATTGCTCTTTGACCCTATGACACAGCTCGGCTGGCACATCCCATCTCTCACCAAGTCCCAGCCAGCTACCGCCCCCTGTACTCATTGCCCTACACTGGCTCCTTTCAATTCTCACCCTCTTTAAATCCTGTCATGGTCTCACCCGACTCTACCTCTGTGACCTTAAGTTTGTCTTAATGGACCTCCTTTTTACGCACCTTACCTGATAGTCCACGGGACTGTTGATGTAACAGGAACCCATATGTTTCAGCTTCTATTACCCTCCCACTAATCTGGATTTGAACCTCAATGACTCTGGTTTGGAAGTCAGAATCCTTAATCCCAGTGGTCTCTAATTGGGGAGGATCCAACATATTTTTATTTATTTCTATGTCTTTGTTCCTCTCTCTCTCTCCCTCTCTCCCCAGAACATTAGCTGAGTTTATGGATGAATAGTGATAATACCACACTCTATGTGTCCCTGTGTGTCGCTCTCTCTCTCTCTCTCCCATTGTCTGTGCGTGTGCATATATTTCTCCCCATGTGCATATGTCCCTCTGTGTTTCTGGGTATGTGTGTGTGTTTCTCTTTGTATGTCTGTGTGTGCGCATGTGTGGTGTCTTTTTTTCTTTCTATGTCATTGTGTGGTTGTCTGTGCATGTATGTGCCTGTATGCATCTGCCTGTGTATGGCTGTGTATGTGTCTCTCACTTGTGTGTGTGTGTCTGTGTCTCTCACTCGTGCGTATACGTGTGTGCGTGCGTTTTATCGCTAGACTATTAAACCAGAAACTCAGCTAATGTTCTGGGGACCCAGGTTCGAATCCCACCACGGCAGATGGTGGAATTTGAATTCAATAAAAACTATCTGGAATTTAGAATCTACTGATGACCATGAAACCATTGTCAATTATCAGAAAAACCCATCTGGTTCACGAATGTCCTTCAAGGAACGAAATCTGCCATCCTTACCTGGTCTGGCCTACATGTGACTCCAGAGCCACAGCAATGTGGTTGACTCTCAACTGCCCTCGGGCAACTAGGGATGGGCAATAAATGCTGGCCAGCCAGCAACGCCCATGTCCCACAAATGAATAACAAAAAAAATCAGTGTGTGTGTATGTCTCTATGTGTTGTGTGAAAGTGAGTGCCTTTCATAGAAACAAGAAGCAGGAGGAGGCCATTCAGCCCTTCGAACCTGCTCTGCCATTCATTTTGATCATGGCTGATCATCAAATTCAATATCCTGATCCCCCCTTCCTCCCATATCCCTTGATCCCTTTAGTCCCAAGAGCTGTATCTAATTTTCTTCTCTCACACACACTCTCCATCTTTCTGTCTCTTTCTCTCTCTCCCCCACCTCTCCAGACACCGTATTGAGTGATATGAGTCACTAGCTGGATTGATGATAAGAGGGTCTCACACTCTGCATCAGAGAAGTAAAGGTGCGTCACATAAACTCACCGGATTTCCATCGCTGACAACTTCTGCGAACCATGGATACGAACTCTGATCACTTTCAGTTAAACTTTTATTGGCAAAACCACACAGGTTTCCAACTGAAGTAAGATCTGGAAAATAAAATGCGAAAATAAAATTTCATTAAACTTGGGCATTGTGTAATAAAGGTAGACTATCACTGAGAAAGGCTGGGGGTAAATCTTACGTCCGTTATCTAATGCTGCCCTGGTGAAGCAAAAAAGTCAAAATGAGCTAGAAA
The DNA here is from genome assembly GCF_964213995.1 of Mustelus asterias. Lineage (NCBI taxonomy): Eukaryota > Metazoa > Chordata > Chondrichthyes > Carcharhiniformes > Triakidae > Mustelus > Mustelus asterias. The sequence goes on from NW_027590781.1 coordinate 35,166, forward strand.
ATCCACAATTAAATGGCTGGTCGGGGAGAAGGCTTTGGTTTCTATGGAACCTTATGCCCGCTAAGTGGCTAATTTTGAAGCAAAGGCTCCAGGGGGCGGCTCAGTGGCACAGTGGTTAGCACTGCTGCCTCACAGTGCCAGAGACCCGGGTTCAATTCCGGCCTCGGGTCACAGTCTATGTGGAGTCCCCGTGTCTGCATGGGTTTCCTCTGGGTGCTCCGGTTTCCTCCCACAGTCCAAAGATGTGCGGTTAGGTTGATTGGCCTTGCTAAAATTACCCTAGCATCAGGGGGATTAGCAGGGTAAATATGTGGAGTTATGGGAATAGGGCCTGGGTGGGATTGTGGTCGGTGCAGACTCGATGGGCCCAATGGCTTCCTTCTGCACTGTAGGGATTCTATGAGGAGTGGTGAAGACAATAGTTTACGAATGAAATGTTTACGATATGAAATGTAGGAAGAGAGTGGGACAGTGGGATTAGTTTGGGATTGAGACAGTGCTATAGGGCGAGAGTGGGACAGTGGGATTAGTTTGGGATTGATACAGTGCTATAGGGAGAGAGTGGAGCAGTGGGATTAGTTTGGGATTGAAATAGGGTGAGGGAATGAATGGGGCAGTGGGATTAGTTTGGTACTGATACAGAGTTGGGAAGAAAATGTGACACTGGAATTAGTTTGTGTTTGATTCAGGGCCACGGGGAGAGAGTGGGGCAGTGGGATTATTTTGGGATTGATTCAGTGCTACAGGGAGAGAGTGAGGCAGTGGGATTAGTTTGGGATTGATACGGTGCTATAAAGTGGGACAGTGGGATTATTTTGGGATTAATACAGGGCTATAGGGTGTGAGTGGGGCAGTGGGATTATTTTGGGATTAATACAGGGCTATAGGGTGTGAGTGGGACAGTGGGGTTATTTTGGGATTAATACAGGGCTATAGGGTGTGAGTGGGGCAGTGGGATTATTTTGGGATGAATACAGGGCTATAGGGTGTGAGTGGGGCAGTGGGGTTATTTTGGGATGAATACAGGGCTATAGGGTGTGAGTGGGGCAGTGGGGTTATTTTGGGATGAATACAGGGCTGTAGGGTGAGAGTGGGGCAATGGGGTTATTTTGGGATGAATACAGGGCTATAGGGTGTGAGTGGGGCAGTGGGATTATTTTGGGATGAATACAGGGCTGTAGGGTGTGAGTGGGGCAGTGGGATTATTTTGGGATTAATATAGGGCTATAGGGTGTGAGTGGGGCAGTGAAATTATTTTGGGATTGTTCCAGCAAAATGCCAGCATTGGCACACTGGGCCGAATGGACTCTGTTCTCTCACTTCTACTACTTGAATACAATTTTACAAAGAGGGTTGTAATTTAAAAGGATTGAAAGATGTAGCAAACGAACACTTAACCGTGTGGTGTACCTGTGTCTGCTGTTTCAATGCAGCCATTGGTTTCTTTATGGTTAGTAGAATGGCAGTACTGATGGACGTGGTGAAAAGCTTGGCCCCGATGTTTAAAGGAGAGGTTTAAAAGGCAAGGAGATGGTGAATTGGAGAGATTTAGGGCAGGAATTAGGTTAGAAAGAGGCGAGGCAGTTGAAAGCAACCACATTTCCGGATTCTAGTTCCCTCCGTCCCTTTGGCCATCCAGGTGAATTTGGTGAATTGTAGCTCCCCTGGTCAAAGTGTAATAAACATCTCTTACCCAGCATTGAGTTAAAAACATTATTGAGCTCCTCCTTGATCAGGAAGAACGCATGGTGCTCGTTATTCTTTTTGGACGCGATGGAGTTGATCTCCTCTTTGTCGGCGTCATCGCCAAGACCAAACACATAAACGTCTGCAAGAGAATTGGACAATTCCTGAGCGAGCAGGTTCACTTTGACAGGAAATCACATCGGCTGGTCTATCATTGGTGGCACAGTGGTCAGCACTGCTGCCTCACAGTGCCAGGGACTCGGGTTCAATTCCGACCTCAGGTCACTGTCTGAGTGGAGCTTGCACGTTCTCCCGTGTCTGCGTGAGTTTCCTCCGGGGGCTCCGCTTTCCTCCAAAGATGTGCGGGTTAGGTTGATTGGCCATGCTAAATTGCCTCTTAGTTTCAGGGGAATTAGCAGGGTAAACGCGTGGGGTTACAGGAATAGGGCCTGGGTGGGATTATTGTCAGTGCAGGCTCGATGGACCAAATGGCCTAGGGCTGCAAACCCTGTACCAGTTTCCTCTTTTCTCATCCATAAATGCCTCTCATTCCTAACAAAATCTAAAATCTCTTTGCCTCACAGCGTCAGGGACCTAGGTTCTATTCCCAGCTTAGTTCACTGTCTGTGCAGAGTCTGCATGTTCTCCCTGTGTCTGCGTGGGTTTCCTCCGGGTGCTCCAGTTTCCTCCCACAGTCCAAAAGACGTGCTGGTTAGGGTGCATTGCCCATGCTAAATTCTCCCTCAGTGTACCCGGACAGGCGCCGGAGTGTAGCGGCTGGGGGATTTTCATAGTAACTTCATTGCATTGTTAATGTAAGCCTTCTTGTGACATTAATAAATAAGGTTAACTTAAAAACCTAGTAACAATACAGGCAAGAAAGCCAGTAAGATTTCTCCCGTCAGTACACAGCCTCTCTACATCAGTAAGTGCTTGGCTTCGCCTCCTTGTGGCAGCACACATTAACTGGCTGCCTTCTGGTCCCAAGCTAAAGTTTCAGAGGGTTCTGGAGAAGGTTTGGCCCCCAGTGACTGTGACTGTGACCACCGGCATGTGGGCACACCCTGGCACTCCATAATCCCAAACTCCCAGCTGTGGGTGAATAGCTCCACTGCCTTGTGGATAGCTCGGGAGAGTTGAAAGCTAAACACACGAGTGGAGTCCAAAGGTGCGTTTCCTCCGGGTGCTCCGGTTTCCTCTCACAATCCAAGGATGTGAAGGTTAGGTGGATTGGCCATGCCAGATTGCCCCTTGGCATGCCAAGATGTGTAGGTTAGGGGAAAGTTAGTGGTGTAAATGCATGGATTTGCAGGGGGGTGGTGGATGGGCCTGGATAAGACGCTCTGTCAGAGAGTCAGTGCAGACTCGACGGGCCTAATGACCTACATAGACATAGGATCCTACAGTGCAGAAGGAGGCCATTCAGCCCATCGAGTCTGCACCGACCACAATCCCACCCAGGCCCTATCCCCGTAACCCCATGCATTTACCCTAGCTAGTCCCCTTGACACTAAGGGGCAATTTAGCATGGCCAATCCACCTAACCCGCACGTCTTTGGACTGTGGGAGGAAACCGGAGCATTCGGAGGAAACCCACACAGACACGGGGAGAACGTGTAAACTCCACACAGACAGTGACCCGAGCTGGGAATCGAACCCGGATCCCTGGCACTGTGAGGCAGCAGTGCTAAACCACTGTGCCATCGTGCCATGGAAGGTTTCTGTGGCTGACTAGCAATATGACTGGCTGCAATGTGAACACTCATTCTGGTAACCAGCTTCATATTAGCCGATGGGAGGGCCTGAGGTCCTATAAGGCCTGAGAGAGTGATGGGCTCCCACGACCCACACAATTCAGGGTGGCCACAATGGCAACAGATCCTCCCACCCAACCTCCTCGATTCAATGTTTCAACGTTAAACAGCTGCTTTGTGTTAAAATAAGGGGCAGGGAGGGGAGTTCAGGTTCACGCTCTGTCAGATTGCTCTCTGCCAATACTGGCCTCTAAGAGGAGGTGTGACTTTTAAAGTGTCCTTACCGAGAAAATCTTCCCGAGAGTTCTTGACCTCCAGGAATCTCTCAATGTTATCCATCATCGGCTTGGGGCTTCCGCCCATATTGGTTCTTCCTGGAAAACAGACAGGAATCCGAAGTTTGCGTGTTAAGGTTTTCAAGTTTTTAGGCATCCAGATCACCAACAACCTGTCCTGGTCCCCCCATGCCGACACTATAGTTAAGAAAGCTCACCAACGCCTCTACTTTCTCAGAAAACGAAGGAAGTCTGTCCGCTACGATTCTCACCAACTTTTACAGATGCACCATAGAAAGCATTCTTTCTGGTTGTATCACAGCTTGGTATGGCTCCTGCTCTGCCCAAGACCGCAAGTAACTGCAAAGCGTTGTGAATGTAGCCCAATCCATCACGCAAACCAGCCTCCCATCCATTGACTCTGTCTACTTTTCCCGCTGCCTCGGGGCATACTCACTTCCACCTTCTTCAGATACAAAAGTTTGAAGTCACGTACCAACCGACTCAAGAACAGCTTCTTCCCTGCTGCCATCAGACTTTTGAATGGACCTATCTCACATTAAGTTGGTCTTTCTCTACACCCTCACTATGACCGTAACACTATATAGAACAAAGAACAATACAGCACAGGAACAGGCCCTGCGGCCCTCCAAGCCTGCGCCGCTCCCTGGTCCAAACTAGACCATTCTTTTCTATCCCTCCATTCCCACTCCGTTCATATGGCTGTCTAGATAAGTCTTAAACGTTCCCAGTGTGTCCGCCTCCACCACCTTGCCTGGCAGCGCATTCCAGGCCCCCACCACCCTCTGTGTAAAATACGTCCTTCTGATATCCGTGTTAAACCTCCCCCCCTCACCTTGAACCTATGACCCCTCGTGAACGCCACCATCGATCTGGGAAAAAGCTTCCCACCGTTCACCCTATCTATGCCTTTCATAATTTTATACACCTCTATTAGGTCACCCCTCATCCTCTGTCTTTCCAGTGAGAACAACCCCAGTTTACCCAATCTCTCCTCATGACTAAGCCCTTCCATACCTGGCAACATCCTGGTAAACCTCCTCTGCACTCTCTCTAAAGCCTCCACGTCCTTCCGGTAGTGTGGCGACCAGAACTGGGCGCAGTATTCCAAATGCGGCCGAACCAACGTTCTATACAACTGCAACATCAGACCCCAACTTTTATACTCTATGCCCCATCCTATAAAGGCAAGCATGCCATATGCCTTATTCACTACCTTCTCCACCTGTGACGTCACCTTCAAGGATCTGTGGACTTGCACACCCAGGTCCCTCTGCGTATCTACACCCTTTATGGTTATATTCTGCACTCTCTCCTTTCCTTCTCTATGAACAGTATGCTTTGTCTGTACAACATGCAAGAAACAATACTTTTTACTTTATACTAATGCATGTGACAATAATAAGTCAAATCAAATAAAAAAAGGTGATTGTAACTATCATTCCCTCAGTACTGACCCTCCGACAGTGCAGCAAGCCTCCAATTTTCTCTGACACTGAGTGCTGGCACTGGGGGCTGGCAGCACCAGAGATACTTGGTAAGAGAGGTCATTTATAAAGGAGGAAAGTGAGGCCAAGAGGTGTAAGGAGGGAAGTCCAGAGGCTTGGGCCAAGCCAACCAAAGACAAAGCCATCAATAGAGGAGCCATTTAGGTGGATTGGCCAAGCTACATTACACCTTAGTGTCAGGGGGACTAGCTAGAGTAAATGCATGGGGTTATGGGGATAGGGCCTGGGTAGAATTGTGGTTGGTGCAGACTTGATGGGCTGAATGGCCTGCTTCTGCACTGTGGGATTCTATGTGCAAGTTAGGTGGATTGGCCATGCTAAATTGCCCCTTAGTGTCTCGAAATTCATTTGTTCATCATATCTGCTGATGCACCAGCATGTGATTGCAATGGTTAGATTAGTTATTAGCACAGCCAGCACTGGCATTTGGAATACTGCGTCCAGTTCTGGTCGCCACACTACCAGAAGGACGTGGAGGCTTTGGAGAGAGTACAGAGGAGGTTTACCAGGATGTTGCCTGGTATGGAGGGGCTTGGTTATGAGGAGAGATTGGGGAAACTGGGGTTGTTCTCCTTGGAAAGACGGAGGATGAGGGGAGACTTAATAGAGGTGTATAAAATTATGAAAGGCATGGATAGGGTGAACGGTGGGAAGCTTTTCCCCGGGTCGGTGGTGACGTTCACGAGGGGTCATAGGTTCAAGGTGAAGGGGGGGAGGTTTAACACAGATATCAGAAGGACATATTTCACACAGAGGGTCGTGGGGGCCTGGAATGTGTTGCCGGGCAAGGTGGTGGAGGCGGACACACTGGGAACGTTTAAGACTTATCTAGACAGCTATATGAACGGAGTGGGAATGGAGGGATACAAAAGAGTGGTCTAGTTTGGACCAGGGAGCGGCGCGGGCTAATTGTTCCTTGTTTCTCGTTTTAAGGTTTCATTCTATGATCATCTTGCTGGTGCCAGTACAGAGCGAGACTGCGGATAGTTGGGAACCTGTCTCGGGGGCAGGGAATTCATATGGTGTTCGTGGAAGTGGAAATGACTAGGGTTGGGAAGCATTTTCCGATCAGGGCCATTGTGATCTCCTGGACTCGTTTCGATCGCCTCACGGGGTCGGAGAGGAATTTCCCAGATTTTTTTTTCCCCATATTGGCCCTGGGGTTTTTCACTCTGGGTTTTCACCTCTCCCTGGAGATCACATGGTCTGGAATGGGGGGGTGGGGGTGAGTTAATAGGTTGTAATGAACAAAGCATCGTAGCTGTGAGGGACAGCTCGGTGGATAGGATATTGGTATGTAGATAGGCTGGAAAATTGGGCGGGGATTCAGGATTCATTCCTGGACCGGGGAGCGGCGCGGGCTTGGAGGGCCGAAGGGCCTGTTCCTGTGCTGTATTGTTCTTTGTTCTTTGAACCAGGCTGTTGCTAATAACTCCGACAACTGGTCTAGGTTTTTGAATAAAAGCAAAATACAATGTCGGTTAGGGAGATTAGTTGTCACCCAAGGCTGGAATTGAACCCAGGTCCCCGGTGCTGTGAGGCAACAGTGACAACCACTGTGCTGCCACCGAGCCACAGAACTCAAGTGGATAGGGTGTAGCCCAGCTCCAACTCGGCCAGGCATCGGTGAGATCGCACCTGGAGTATTGCGTACAGTTTTGGTCTCCTTACTATTTGCCAGAATACTCTGTGGGACAGGCACTGAGGGCAGCGGAGAACAGAAATTAGTGGAGAAAGATTGTGCTTGGCATGGCCAACCCTTGGAGTGAGGACGGATAAATTTGCTTTGGAAGCTGTTCAGAGAAGGTTCACGAGGCTAATTCCTGAGATGATGGGGTTTTCTTATGAGGAAAGGTTGACAAGTTGGTCCTAGACCCATTGGAGGTTAGAACAGTCAAAGGAAATCTTATTGGAACAAATCAGATTCTGAAGCCTCCTCCTCCTCACTGTGGGGGAATCCAAGGATGTGCGGGTTAGGTGGATTGGCCATGCTAAATTGCCCCTTAGTATCAGGGGGACTAGAACATAAGAACTAGGAGCAGGAGTAGACCATCTGGTCCCTCGAGGCTGCTCCGCCATTCAATAAGATCATGGCTGATCTTTTCGTGGACTCAGCTTCTCTTACCTGCTTGCTCACCATAACCCTTAATTCCTTTACTGTTCAAAAATCTATCTATCCTTGCCTTAAAAACATTCAGTGAGGTAACTTCAACTGCTTCACTGGGCAGGGAAGCTCACAGACTAGCTCGGGTAAATAAATGTGGTTATAGGTATAGTGTCTGGGTGGGATTGTGGTCAGTGCAGACTTGATAGGCCAAATGGCTTCCTTCTGCACTTTAGGGATTATGGTTCTATGGAGCACAATTTCAAAATAAGGGGTCTCCCATTTAACACAAAGATGAGGAGGAATTTCTTCTCTCAGAGAGTTGTTAGACATTTCAAGTCTCCCCCAGTGAGCAGTGGAGGCTGCAACATTGAATATATTCAAGACTGAGTTAGATGTTTTCCCGACAGGAGAGTTACGGGTTACGGGGAGAGGCAGACGGGAGAGTGGAGTTAAGTGTACGAGTCATGATCTTACTGAATTAGCATGCAGGCTCAAAGGGCTGAATGGCATTTGGAGTATTGTGAGCAGTTTTGGGCCCCATATCTACGGAAGGATGTGCTGGCCTTGGAAAGGGTCCAGAGGAGGTTCGAAAGAATAATCCCTAGAATGAAGAGTTTGTCATATGAGGAATGGTTGAGAACTCTGGGTCTGTACTCGTTGGAGTTTAGAAGGATGAGGGGGGATCTTATTGAAACTTACAGAATACTGCGAGGCCTGGATAGAGTGGACGTGGAGAGGATGTTTCCACTCGTAGGAAAAACTATAACCAGGGGGCACAACCTCAGGCTAAAGAACAAAGAACAAAGAACAATACAGCACAGGAACAGGCCCTTCGGCCCTCCAAGCCCGCGCCGCTCCCCGGTCCAGGATTGAATCCTGAATCCAGGATCCCCGCCCAATTTTCCAGCCTATCTACATACCAATATCCTATCCACCGAGCTGTCCCTCACAGCTACGATGCTTTGTTCATTACAACCTATTAACTCATCCCCAACCCCCCATTCCAGACCATGTGATCTCCAGGGAGAGGCGAAAACCCAGAGTGAAAAACCCCAGGGCCAAGATGGGGAAAAAAAAATCTGGGAAATTCCTCTCCGACCCCCTGAGGCGATCGAAACGAGTCCAGGAGATCACAATGGCCCTGATCGGAAAATGCTTCCCAACCCTAGTCATTTCCACTAGGGAATTTAAAGGGACGATCCTTTAAAACAGAGATGAGAAGGAATTTCTTCAGCCAGAGAGTGGTGAATCTGTGGAACTCTTTGCCACAGAAGGCTGTGGAGGCCAGGTCACTGAGTGTCTTTAAGATAGTGATAGATAGGTTCTTCATTAATAAGGGGATCAGGGGTTATGGGGAAAAGGCAGGAGAATGGGGATGAGAAAAATATCAGCCATGATTTAATGGCCGAGCAGACTCGATGGGCCGAGTGGCCTAATTCTGCTCCTATGTTTTATGGTCTTATGGCATACTCCTGCTCTTAATGTTCTTGTGTTCTTATGTTTAGTTGAGGAGACATCGCCAGGGATGGGGTTTTGCGAATAGACGATGTAAAAAGTTAGCAAGCCCTTTGGGGGCGGGGCTCCAGAGGGTCATGTGGCCCCTTTGGCCAATCGGGCCGAAGCTGGCGAATCCTGGGGCGGGGCTCTCCCAGGCAGTCTAGGAACTGGAGTCAGGGTAGCATCCTTATCATTCTCTGCAAATAGTTCTTATAGTTACTTAGCTTAGTGGTCGCCACTCCTTTCAAGAGAAGTCCTGGGCGGGTCGGATCAAGGAAAACCCCAAGGCTTTTTACTCTTATGTGAGAAATATAAGAATGACCAGGTGAGGTTAGGGCCGGTCAAGGATAGTAGTGGGAACTTGTGCATGGAGTCAGAAGAGATAGGAGAGGTGATGAATGAATACTTTTCTTCAGTGTTCACCAAGGAGAGGGGCCATGTTTTTGAGGATGAGAGTGTGATACAGGCTGATATGCTGGAGGAGGTAGATGTTCTGAGGGAAGATGTATTAGCAATTTTGAAAAACCTGAGGGTCGATAAGTCCCCTGGGCCAGATGGGATATATCCTAGGATTCTTTGGGAGGCAAGGGATGAGATTGCAGAGCCTTTGGCTTTGATCTTTGGGTCCTCACTGTCCACGGGGATAGTGCCAGAGGACTGGAGAGTGGCAAATGTTGTTCCTCTGTTCAAGAAAGGAAATAGGAATGACCCTGGTAATTATAGGCCGGTTAGTCTTACTTCGGTGGTCAGTAAGTTAATGGAAAAGGTCCTGAGGGATAGGATTTATAAGCATTTGGAAAGATGCAGCTTAATCCGGGATAGTCAACACGGATTCGCGAAGGGTAAGTCTTGCCTCACAAATTTGATTGAATTCTTTGAGGAGGTAACTAAGTGTGTAGATGAAGGTAGAGCAGTTGATGTCGTATACATGGATTTTAGTAAGGCGTTTGATAAGGTTCCCCATGGTCGGCTCGTGATGAAAGTAAGGAGGTGTGGGATAGAGGGAAATTTGGCCGATTGGATAAGTAACTGGCTATCTCATAGAAGACAGAGGGTGGTGGTGGATGGAAAATTTTCAGACTGAAGACCAGTTACCAGCGGTGTACCACAGGGACCAGTGCTGGATCCTCTGCTATTTGTGATTTTTATCAATGACTTGGAGGAGGGGGCTGAAGGGTGGGTCAGTAAATTTGCTGATGACACCAAGATTGGTGGAGTAGTGGATGAGGTGGAGGGCTGTTGTAGGCTGCAAAGAGACATTGATAGGATGCAAAGCTGGGCTGAAAAATGGCAGATGGAGTTTAACCCTGATAATGCGAGGTGATTCATTTTGGTAGGACAAATTTGAATGCGGATTACAGGGTCAACGGCAGGGTTCTGAGGAATGTGGAGGAACAGAGAGATCTTGGGTTCATTTCCACAGATTTCTGAAGGTTGCCAATCAAGTGGATGGAGCCGTGAAGAAGGCCTATAGTGTGTCAGCGTTTATTAACAGGGGGTTTGAGTTTAAGAGCCGTGGGGTTATGCTGCAACTGTACAGGACCTTGGTGAGACCACATTTGGAATATTGTGTGCAGTTCTGGTCACCTTACTATAAGAAGGATGTGGAAGCATTGGAGAGAGTGCAGAGGAGATTTACCAGGATGCTGCCTGGTTTGGAGGGTAGGTCTTATGAGGAAAGGTTGAGGGAGCTAGGGCTTTTCTCTTTAGAGCGGAGGAGGATGAGAGGCGACTTAATAGAGGTTTATAAGATGATGAGGGGGATAGAGTGGACGTTCAGAGAGTATTTCCTCAGGTGGATGTAGCTGTTACTAGGGGGCATAACTATAAGGTTCATGGAGGGAGATATAGGAGGGATGCCCGAGGTAGGTTCTTTACTCGGAGAGTGGTTGGGGTGTGAAATGGACTGCCTGCTGTGATAGTGGAGTCGGACACTTTAGGAACTTTCAAGCGGTTATTGGATAGGCACATGGAGCACACCAGGATGATAGGGAGTGGGATAGCTTGATCTTGGTTTCGGACTAAGCTCGGCACAACATCGAGGGCTGAAGGGCCTGTACTGTGCTGTACTGTTCTATGTTCTATACAGTGCCCCAGAGGTGGAAGTGGGTCACCAAGCGAGGGTTAATGGTACCACTCACCGTCCGTGAAGATCATGATGGCATGTCGCACCTCGATCCACGCTAACTGCCTGTTCTTCATTGACGCCTTCTGAAAACTCATCATCTCATAAACAGTTTTCAAAGCTCCGGTCATGTTTGTTCCTGTGTTGTTGTCAATTACGACGTCTAAGGGAAAGGGTTCATTAGTCAATGCCTTTCCAGGACGGAACATCGCTGGGCTCCCAATCTAAATTTGACCTTGTTTAGCCCCTTCAGAATCTTGAGTTGACACGTCTAACACTGACGTGGCACTTAAGGTGGCACAATGGTTTGCACGTTCTCCCCATGTCTGCATGGGTTTCCTCCGGGTATTCTGGTTTCTTCCCACCGTCCAAAGATGTGTAAATTAGGTGGATTGGCCATGCTAAATTGCCCCTTAGTGTCCAAAGATGAGTAGGTTAGGGGGGGAATTAGTGGGGTAAATAAATCAGTTACAGGGATAGGGCAGGGCTCGGCCTGGGTAAGATACTCTATCAGAGAGTCGGTGCAGGCTCGATGGGCCAAACTGGCCTCCTTCTGCACTGTTAGGATTCTATGAAGGGGGAAAGCTCAAAGGAGATGTGAGGGGCAGGTTTTTTACACACAGAGTGGTAGGTGTCTGGAATAAGCTGGCGGGGGTAGTGGTGGAGGCAGATATGATAGTGGCGTTTAAGGGGCTTTTAGATAAGCACATGAATATGCAAGGAATAGACCAAGGAGCAAGGGCAGACAAAAGGGATTAGTTTAATCTGGCTTCATGTTCAGCATAACATAGTGGGCCGAAAGGCCTGTTCCTGTGCTGCACTGTTCTATTGAAGCCAGGCCCACTCTTCCGGTGAATAACTCAGGGGGTGCAGCACAATCAGAGGTGCCGCCTCTCAGATAAGACTCCAAATGGGGGTGTTATAGGGAGAAGAGGGGCTCACCCTCAAAATTGGAGCTGAGTCTTCGTGGTAGCATGTCCGAGTGAATTGAGTTAAAGTTCCAGTCACTGAGGACGGGGAGCAGGTTTAGATCCTACCGGTGTCAGAGTTTCAGCTGATTCGCCTTCACCTTTGGGTGGACAAGTGGCAGCTAACATTTAATGCAGGATAGCGAACAGTGTTTCACGGTGCAGAGATGGTGGGGTGATGGTAACATCACTGGATTAGTAATCCAGAGACCCAAACTAATGCTTTGGGGACATGGGTTCGAATCCCACAACTAGTCGAATTTTAGATTCAATTAATAAAATCTGGAATTAAATCAAATCCTGAAAGCTCATAAGTAAAGGTGAACATGGAGACATCAGTAATTGTTGCAAAGAACATACCTGGTTCACTACTGCACTTTTAAGGAAGGAAATCTGCCCATCTTTACCCGGTCTGGCCTACATATGACACCAGATCCACAGCAATGTAGTTGACTGGGTGACACGGCGGCACAATGGTTAGCACTGCTGCCTCACAGTGCCAGGAATCATGGTTCAATTCCGGCCTCGGGTGGCTGTCTGTTGGAGTTTGAACATTCTCCCTGTGTCTGCGTGGGTTTCCTCCCACAGTCTGAAAGATGTGCTGGTTAGATGGATTGACCCGAACAGGCGCAGGAGTGTAGCGACTCGTGGTATTTCACAGTAACTTCATTGCAGTGTTAATGTATGCCTTACTTTGTGGCTAATAAATAAAAACTTTAAACTTTGGATATAAGGCCATTAACTGAAAAAATAGAACAAATCATTGGCGGCACAGTGGTTAGCACTGCTGCCTCGCAGCGCCAGGGACTCAGGTTCAATTCCAACCTTGGGTCATTGTCTGCATGGAGTTTGCATGTTCTCCTCGTGTCTGCGTGGGTTTCCTCCGGGTGCTCTGGTTTCCTCCAAAGATGTGCGGGTTAGGTTGTTTGGCCATGCTAAATTGCCCCTTAGTGTCAGGGGCAGTAGTGTCAGTAGGGTAAATTGTGGGGGATTACAGGGATAGGGCCTGGGTGGGATTGTTGTCTGTGTAGGCTCGATGGGCAAAATGGCCTCCCTCTCCACTGCAGTGATTCTGTGACTGTTAACCTTGCCTCAGGGCATCAAATGCTTTTGATTCCTACATACCACAAAAGAATTTTAAAAAAATAAGGGGGTGGGATCGAGAAGAACTTTGTCACAATAGGGAGACAGGTTTCTGGAAACCTAGGAATTAATTGGAAACGTCAAAACCAGAATGGTCGGTTTTCACTGGGTGAGAGACTGAAAAGGTACTGAAACAAGGCGACCAATGGAATTGTGGGACAGGTCAGCCATGACCCATTCCTATAGTGGGCTGAATGGCCTCCTCCCCTCTCCCCTGAGAGATAAACAGGTGACAGCCCTTGATAAAACGTGTTTCAGCAGAGGAGCAAGACTTGAGAGGACTGTGGAACAAAAGAATTACAGGTGAGATTCTCCAACCTCTCAGCTGTGTGCTTCCCGCCGGTGGGAGGTGATGCAATGTTTGCTTGTGGCTGGATTTTCTGGTGCCACCGCTGTCGATGGGAATTGAATTGACGTCACCCCACGCCAGCGGGACTGGAGAAACTCGCCACGAGAGCATCCTGAGAATTCCAGCCGACATTTTTTAAAAATCCACAAAGCACCAGAAGGCTGTGGAGGTTTTGGAGAGGGTACAGAAGAGGTTTACCAGGATGTTGTCTTGTCTGGAGGGTTTTAGCTATGAGGAGAGGTTGGATAAACTCCGTTTGTTCTCACTGGAACGACGGACGTTGTGGGGTGACCTGATAGAGGTTTACAAGATGATGAGTGGCATGGACAGAGTGGACAGTCAGATGCTCTTTCCTTGGGTAGAAAAGTCAAGTACTCGGGGACATAGATTTAAGGTGCGTGGGGAAAAGTTTAGAGGAGATGTGCGAGGCAAATCTTTTTACACAGAAGGTGGTGAATGTCTGGAACGCGCTGCCCGGGGAGGTGGTGGGAACAGCTACAGCATTTAAGGAGCTTTTAGATGAATAAATGGGATGGGAATGGATGGAAATTGGCTCTGTAAGTGCGTACGGTTTTAGTTTAGGCAGGCATCATGATCGGTGCAGGCTTGGAGGGCCGAAGGGCCTGTTCCTGTGCTGTACTTTTCTTTGTTCTTTGTCTCTCACCTGACTATTTAATACTTTAGTCAAACCCCAAGGAGACTCCAAGGAGTGAGTATTAAACCAAATATGATACCGAGCCACAAAAGGAGACATTAGGTCAGATGAACAAAAGCTCAGTGAAAGAGTTGGACTTTAAAAGGTGTCTTAAAGGAGGAAGGGGTGGGGAGAGGGTTAGGATGTGAATTCCAGAGCTTGGGGCCTAGGCAGTTGAAGGCACGGCTGCCAATGGTAGTGCGATTAGTTAGCACTGCTGCCTCACAGCACCAGGGACCTGGGTTCAATTCCCGGCTTGGGTCACTGTCTGTGTGGAGTTTGCACGTTCTCCCCGTGTCTGCATGGGTTTCCTCCAGGTGCTCCGGTTTCCTCCCACTGTCCAAAGATATGTGGGTTAGGTTGATTGGCCATGCTAAATTGATCTTAGTGTCAGGGGGACTAGCAGGGTAAATATGAGGGGTTACGGGAATAGGGCCTGAGTGGGATTGTGGTCGATGGGCCAAATGGCTTCCTTCTGCACTTAGGGATTCTATAATTCTATAATTAGATTCAGGGATGCTCAAGAAGCCAGAATTACAGGAGAGCGCAGATCTCTTGGAGAGTTGCAGGGGCCTGGGAGAGATAGGGAAAGGGCGAGGTCATCGAGGGATTAGAAAACGGACAATAGAAGTGTAAAGTTTATTTATTATTGTCACATTATATTGACACTGCAATGAAGTTACTGTGAAAATCCCAGAGTCGCCACACTCCGGCGCCCGTTTGGGTACACTGAGGGAGAATTTAGCATGGTCAATGCACCTAACCAGCACGTCTTTTCGAACTATGGGAGGAAACCAGAGCACCCGGAGGAAACCCATGCAGACACGGGGAGAATGTGAAGACTGACGGGGATTGAACCCAGGTCCCTGACGCTGTGAGATAGCAGTGCTAACCACTGTGCCATTGGATAAATGATGGAGAATATTTGCCTACCTTCATACTTGAGATCCATCAGCGCACTGGCAACGTAATCTGGGAAACCTGATTCAAGGTGACCGATATTGATGATTATTTGAGATCGAGAGCCAAAGGTCACCACTCCGTAAAGGATCACAACCTCAAACCGACTCATCTGTGAAAGTTGAGGAGAGGAAATTGATTTCCCTAAAGATCCAATAGCTGGAAAACCTTCAACTCTCAGAAAACTAGAACAAGAGGAGTGAGTATCAACCATTTAGCCCATCAATCAGCCTCTGGACAGAGACTTGAACCTGTAGCCTAAGGCTGGGCCCTCTCAGTTTGCAGTACTGAGGGACTCTTTTGAATGAGGCACAAAATTAAAGGCCCACCTGCCCTCTGAGATAACGCAAAGACATCCTATGATACTGTTTCAAAGAAAAGCAGGAGAATTATTCCTCGTGTCCTGGTCAATACCTAATCCTCAGTCAACACTGCTAAAAGCAGCCCCTCTGGTTATTGTTATCATTTGACTTTCATAGAATCCCTACAGTGCAGAAGGAGGCCATTCAGCCCTTCGAGTCAGCACCGATCACAATCCCACCCAGGCCTTATTCTTGTAACCCCACATATTTATCCTGCTAATCCGCCTTACACGGGGAGACTCCACACAGACAGTCACCCGAGCCTGGAATCGAGCCCGGGTCTCTAGCACTGTGAGGCAGCAGTGCTAACCACTGTGCCGCCCAAACTATCTGGCTCAAGGTCGTCCCTTTCTGCAGTAGCACAATGTCATTTACTCAACAGCAGCTTGTCCACCATCTACAAGGCACAAGTCAGGAGTGTGATGGAATACTCCCCACTTGCCTGGATGGGTGCAGCTCCAACAACACTCAAGAAGCTCGACACCATCCAGACAAAATAGCCCCACTTAATTGACACCCCATCCACAAACATTCACCTCTTCCACCGCTAACGCACAGTGGCAGCCGTGTGTACCATCTACAAGATGCACTGCAGCAACTCACCCAGGCTCCTTAGACAGCACCTTCCAAACTTGGCCATCCAGAAGGACAAGGGCAAGGGATACATGGGAAACACCGCCACCTGGATGTTTCCCTCCAAGCTGCACACCATCCTGACTTGGAAATATATCGCCGTTCCTTCACTGGATCAGAATCTTGGAGGTCCCTCACTAACAGCACTGTGGGTGTACCTACACCACAGCTGTTCAAGAAGGTGGCTCACTACCGCCTTCTCTGGGGCATGGGCATGGCCTAGCCAGTGACACTCACATCTTGCCTCTCCGGTGAGTACCTTTGAGAGGGATAGAATTTCATTTCCATCATGTTTTACAGCATTCCCAGAACTTAGACACTGTTTGAGATGCAGCAGCTGAGTTTGCATGCAGCAAGCTTCCAAAGGAACAGCAACTTAGATAATGACCAGATAATCTTACATTTGCAATGTTAATTGAGGGATGACTATTGACCAGGACACCAGGGTAAACGTCTCACCTGAAAGACAGCACCTTCTAAAGTGAAGTACTCCCTCAGCACTGCAGTGGGAGTGTCAATGTCGAACCCAGGGTCTTTTGACTCAGGCACGCATGCTACCCATTGAGCGAAGGTTCAAACCCAATTCTTCCAGTTGTCCAATGAACATCAAGCAACAAACCTCCTGGCTAGTGGGGAGCACTTGATGCAACCTGTCTGAGATTCTGTGATCAAGTTGCTTCCTAATGCCAAGTCTGGCTAGCTGTAAGGTTATAGGCTGGCCATCAAGGGTGGTTTGTTGGTAGGACTAATTTGTGCACAGTATGATCCTGCAAATGGGACCCCACAACGGTGGCACAGTGGTTGGCACTGTTACCTCACAGCGCCAGGGACCCAGGTTCAATTCCAGCCTCGGGTCACTGTCTGTGTGGAGTTTGCACATTCTCCCTGTGTCTGCATGGGATTCCTCCGGGTGCTCCGGTTTCCTCCCACAGTCTAACGATGTGTGGGTTGGGTTGATTGGCCATGCTAAATTGCCCCTTAGTGTCAGCCAGATTAGCAGGGTGAATAGGTGAGGTTATGGGAATAGGGCCTGGGTGGGACTGTTGTCGGTGCAGACTCAATGGGCCAAATGGCCTCCTTCTGCACCAGAATCTCACAGAATCTCACTGGCTGTCCTGTCTGGAGCCAATACACATCTCTTTAACCTGTGCTTAATGCTCCCTCCACTCACATTGTCTGTATCTTTAAGACCTGGTTGGTTGTAGAGATTCGCATTCTAATCAGTATTCTGTAACTTGATTTTGTGTCTCTGTGCCCTGTTTGAGAGCAGATTTCCACTCCATCTGACGAAGGAGCAGCAGCTCCGAAAGCTAATGGTATTTGCTACCAAATAAACCTGTTGGACTTTAACCTGGTGTTGTTAAAACCCTTACTCCTTCTGCACTGCAGGGATTCTATTCCATTCCATTCCATTCTATTCTCACATGCTAGGCTCTTTCTTACCATGTCAATAAAGGAGGTCAGAGCAGATATGGCGTTGTAAAATTCCACTTTCTTAATGCTTCCAGAAACATCCAAGATAATATAAATGTGAAGTTTCTGACCTTGCCCCAGATCAAGCTTCCGGCCAATGGAACCTGAGGAATCTAAGAAACGTTTATCAGATCAAGCTTAGATTCCTTCATAATATTTACTCCATTCAATGTATAAATACATCACACTAGCAGAACCCACCCAATGGGTCACTTACACTGCAGGGTATTCACCAAGGTCATCATGCCAGTAGAGGCAACATTACTAGAGAAAGAATGGATCTCTCAGTATCCACCCCATTCCTTTGTTCCCTCCCTACTAGAGGGAGCGGAACTCCAGAAGAACTTTTTAAGCCAGTACGTGGAGGGTCCTACAAGAGAGGGACAGTTCTCCTCTCAGTGGGGGAGCATTTTACAGGCAGCAATCATAATTTAGATTCGAGATTGTTATGGGAAAAGACAAGGAGTCAATGGGTGGGAGGCTGGTTTGCGTGATGGACTGGGCTACGTTCGCAACCTTTTGTCGTTTCCTGTGGTCTTGGTCAGACCAGGAGCCAGACCAAGCTGTGATACATCCTGAAAGGATGCTTTCCATTGTGCATCTGTAAAAATTGGTTAGAGTCGTAGCGGACATGCCGAATTTCCTTAGAATTCCCCGAGTGGGGGTTTCAGCAGTCGATGGGGTGGGGGGGAGGGAGGTGGGGTGAAGTTGATCAATGTTACAGAGGTGGAAATCGGGAGTCTTAATGTGAATAACATGGGGTCGGAAACTCAACAGAATCAGACGTGACTTTGCTTCAGACTGGCTTTATCTCAGGCTGCTGCCGGGCAGAGGGAGAGAAATATAGAAACATAGAAAATAGGTGCAGGAGTAGACCATTCGGCCCTTCGAGCCTGCACCATCATTCACTATGATCATGGCTGATCATGCGCTTTCAGTATCCCACTCCCGCTTTCTCTCCATACTCCTTGATCCCTTTAGCCGCAAGGGCCACATCCAGTTCCCTCTTGAACATCTCTAACGAATCGGCCCTGACAGCTTTCTGTGGTAGAGAATTCCACAGGTTCACAGCTCTCTCAGTGAAAAAGTTCTTCCAATCTCAGTCCTGAGTGGGTTACCCCTTATCCTTCGACTGTGACCCCTAGTTCTGGACTTCCCCAACATCGGGAACATTCTTCCCGCATCGAGCCTGTCAGGTGCCATTAGGATTTTATATGTTTCTATGAGATGCCCTCCCATTCTTCTAAATTCCAATGAGTTCAAACCCAGTCAATCTCTTTTTATGTCAGTCCTGCCGTTCCGGGAATCAGTCTGGTGAACCTTTGCTGGACTCCCTCAATAGCAAGGATGTCCTTCCTCAGACTAGGAGGTCAAAATCACACACAATACTTAAGCTGTGGCCTCATCAAGGCCCTGTATAACTGCAGCAAGACTCCTTACTCCTATACTCAAATCCTCTTGCTATGAAGGCCAGCATGCCGTTAGCTTTCCTCACCGCCTGCTGACCTGCATGCCAACCTTCAGCGACTGTTCCACCATGACACCCAAGTCATGTTGCACTTCTCTAAACTGCCAGATGAAAGTCAGATATCGCCCGTCTGAAACCCTCACCCTTTGCTACGTTCAGGCTTGGATACTCCTAGCAACCTTTTGGCCCTGATCACTCTAAGACAATAGACGGAGGGGCTTCATCCTGGCAGTAGTCTCTCCCAGCAAGGGTTAAAACATCAAGACTTGCAGTTCACTACGCCTGCAATGAAACATCGAGAGCCAAATAGAATCACTCACCCTTTTCCTTCGCCAGACTGGACTCACTCAGAATGCGTGAAAAGGAGGCAGAAAAATGAGAAGCCACTTCCTCTGGCAAGTCAAAGGAATGCTTGTCTGAAATCAGAGATGTCAAATTAAAACAAAGCCAAGAGAAAGATAAGAACAAGAGGAGACCATTCAGCCCCTCCTGCCCCTCCCACCATTCAATGAGATCAACAACATACATATATTTATATAGCACCTTTAACACAATGGAATTGCCCGAGATGCTTCACAGGAGTATTCATAAAGTATAACACCGAGGCACATTCAACAATATTGGTTCAGGTGACCTAAAGGAACAAAACAAGGTGCAGAGGGGTGGAATAAAGAACAATACAGCACAGCCCACCAAGCCTGTGCTGATATGTGGTTTATATCCCTCTGTTCACCTTCCGTTCATGTATCTATCAAGATACACCCTGAACGTTGCTAATGTGCCTGCTTCCACCACCTCCACTGGCTGTCATAGAATCATTGAATCCCTGCTGTGCAGAAGGAGGCCATTCAGCCCATCAAGTCTGCACAGACCACAATGCCAGTGTACATCACCATGCACAGGGGAAGGTGATAGGGGAACAGAACCTGCTGAGAGTTGAGACACTGGCTGCAGAGTTTTGGATAACCTCAAATCTACAAGACGAGGTCGAGATGGTGGTAGAGTTAATGTCACCAATACTAGTAATCCAGAGGCCCAGGCTAATACTCTGGGGACACGGGTTCAAATCCCAGCTGGTGGAATTTAAATTCCGTTAAAGTAAAACCCATCTAAATCTGCTGTCCTTATCAGGTCTGGTCTATGTGTGACTCCAGCCCCCACAACAATGGTTTTTAACTGCCCTCTGGCAAGCCACTCAGTTCAAGGGCAACAAGTGCTGATCTTACCAGTGACACCCACATCCCACGAGAAAATGGAAAGAAGGGGGGAGCATGTGGAAAAACCAGCCAGGCATGTGTTGTGTTAACTGATTCTAAAGCTAGTGAAAGCATGGTCATGTCTCCTCTGTATCTTCATTCTGTTAATGCAACAAGTAAATAACTATCAATGTCAACTATTGAAAGCTCCAGTTGAGCTTCCACATTTGTAACCTTTACCGAGAAAGGACTGCACCACTCACGCTGACAGGTGGGCTCCGATCCACTCCATTCGCCAGTCTCCTGGCAGATTCTCTCCTTCGAACCAATCAGAACAAGATTGTCGAGGCAAATATATCTGACTTTATCATCCGTGCCGTAGTTAGTCCCGGATTTCACACTTCCTGCTGGAATTCCGGGATTAGGACAGGTGTCCACTGAGAGCAGAAAGGAGATTATCGCATCAATTAAATCCCCCAGAAATCAAACTTAGATTACACAGCACAAAAATACACTGAACAGATCCAATGTACATTAGATAGCGCGAATGTATATCACACAGCTCATATATATCACACAGCTCATATACATCACACAGTTCCGATATGTATCAGACGGCTCCAATATCCAGCACACAGCTCTGAATCCATCCCACAGCTCCGACATCCATCCCACAGC
Organism: Mustelus asterias; assembly: GCF_964213995.1. Classification (NCBI taxonomy): domain Eukaryota; kingdom Metazoa; phylum Chordata; class Chondrichthyes; order Carcharhiniformes; family Triakidae; genus Mustelus; species Mustelus asterias. Next base: position 56,063 of record NW_027590781.1, read on the forward strand.
TCCGACATCCATCCCACAGCTCCGACATCCATCCCACAGCTCCGACACCCAGCACAGCTCCGACACCCAGCACACAGCTCTGACATCCAGCACACAACTCCAATATCCATCACACAGCTCCAATATCCATCACATAGCTCCAATATCCATCACACAGCCCCAATATCCATCACACAACTCGAATATCCATCACACAGCTCCAATATATATCACACAGCTCCAATATCCATCACACAGCTCCAATATATATCACACAGCTCCAATATCCATCACACAGCTCCAATATATATCACACAGCTCCAATATCCATCACACACTCCAATATATATCACACAGCTCCAATATATATCACACAGCTCCAATATATATCACATAGCTCCAATATCCATCACACAGCTCCAATATCCATCACACAGCTCCAATATATATCACACAGCTCCAATATCCATCACACAGCTCCAATATATATCACATAGCTCCAATATCCATCACACAGCTCCAATATCCATCACACAGCTCCAATATATATCACACAGCTCCAATATCCATCACACAGCTCCAATATATATCACACAGCTCCAATATCCATCACACAGCTCCAATATATATCACACAGCTCCAATATCCATCACACAGCTCCAATATCCATCACACAGCTCCAATATCCATCACACAGCTCCAATTTCCATCACACAGCTCCAATATATATCACACAGCTCCAATATCCATCACACAGCTCCAATATCCATCACACAGTTCCAATATCCATCACACAGCTCCAATATCCATCACACAGTTCCAATATCCATCACACAGCTCCAATATCCATCACAGCTCCAATATATATCACACAGCTCCAATATATATCACACAGCTCCAATATCCATCACCCAGCTCCAATGTCCATCACAGAGCTCCAATATATATCACACAGCCCATTTATATTTATATCCTGAGTGTGGGCTAGGCTAGCAATTCTTGCCCATCCCTAGTTGCCCTCGAGGAGGCGGTGGGGAGCTGCCTTCCTGAACCGTTGCAGTCCACGTGGCGTAGGTACACCCACAGTGCTGTTAGGGATGGTGTTGCAGGATTTCGACCCAGTGACAGTGAGAGAATGGCCGATATATTTCCATATCATGATGCAATCTGAGTGAACAGGACAAATAATTGTGCAACTTCTTAAGCAAGCCGGGTGAAGGGTTGTGAATGAGGCGGTGCAGTGTTCTAGAGGAAAATATCAATCAAAGTCAAATCACTCACAGAAAGATAAAATAAAGAGAGAGGAAGACAGATTGCGAAAGTCCGGAGGGAAAGCTGGCTAAAAAAAGAGAACGTGAAAAGGAGGTTAATAGTAAATTTGAAAATAAATTAAAAACAAAAACAACCTGACTTCACCATTATAATGGCTATTTCTCAATGTCAGAAAGGTTCATTGGCAGCTTTTAGAACATAGAAATAATGCAGCACAAACAGGCCCTTCGGCCCACAAGTTGCGCCGGTCATGTCCCTACCTACCTAGGCTTATATATAGGCTTACCAATAACCCTCCATCCTATTAAGTCCCATGTACTCATCCAGAAGTCTCTTAAAAGTCCCTATCGAGTTTGCCTCCACCACCACTGACGGCAGCCGATTCCACTCACCCACCACCCTCTGAGTGAAAAACGTACCCCTGACATCTCCTCTGTACCTACTCCCCAGCACCTTAAACCTGTGTCCTCTCGTAGTAGCCATTTCAGCCCTGGGAAAAAGCCTCCGAGAATCCACCCGATCTATACCTCTCAACATCTTGTACACCTCTATCAGGTCACCTCTCATCCTTCGTCTCTCCAAGGAGAAAAGACCGAGCTCCCTCAACCTATCCTCATAAGGCATGCCAACCAATCCAGGCAACATCTTGGTTAATCTTCTCTGCACCCTTTCAATAATTTCCACATCCCTCCTGTAATGAGGCGACCAGAACTGAGCACAGTACTCCAAGTGGGGTCTGACGAGGGTCTTATATAGCTGCATCATTATCTCCCAACTCCTAAACTCAATCCCTCGATTGATGAAGGCCAGCACAACATACGCCTTCTTAACCATCTCCTCTACCTGCGAGGCCGATTTAAGAGTCCTATGGACCCGGACCCCAAGGTCCTTCTGATCCTCTACCCTGCTTAGAGTCTTACCCTTGATATTATACTCCTTCATCCCATTTGACCTGCCAAAATGGGCCACTACACATTAATGCAGGTTGAAGTCCATCTGCCACTTCTCCGTCGAGTCTTGCATCCTATCTATGTCACGCTGCAGCTTCTGACATCCCTCCAAGCTATCCACAACACCACCAACCTTCGTGTTGTCGGCAAACTCCACCCCTCCACTTCCTCATCCAGGTCATTTATGAAAATGACAAAGAGCAAGGATCCCAGAACAGACGCCTGGGGCACTCCACTGGTGACCGACCTCCATTCAGAAAAAGACCCATCTACAACCACTCTCTGCCTTCTACAGGCAAGCCAGTTCTGGATCCACAAGGCAACAGCCCCTTGGATCCCATACCCTCTCACTTTCTCAAGAAGTCTTGCATGGGGGACCTTATCGAGCGCCTTGCTGAAGTCCATGTAAACCACATCTACCGCTTTTCCGTCGTCAATGAGTTTAGTCACATTTTCAATTAACTCCACCAGGCTCGTAAGGCACGATTTGCCTTTGACAAAGCCATGCTGACTACTTTTGAGCATACTAAACTTCTCTAAATGTTCATAAATCCAGTCCCTCAGGATCTTCTCCATCAATTTACCAACCACTGAGGTTAGACTCACCGATCGGTAATTTCCTGGGCTATCCCTATCCCCTTTCTTGAATATAGGAACCACATCCGCAATCCTCCAACCCTCCGAAACCTCTCCCGTCTCCATCAACGATGCAAAGATCATTGCCAGAGGCTCTGCAATCTCTTCCCTCACCTCCCACACTAACCTGGGGTACATCCCATCCAGTCCCGACGACTTATCTATCTTGATGTTATTCAAAATTTCCAACACATCCTCTTTCTTAATGTCCACATACTCAATCTTTTCAGTCCACCTCAATCCTGTAGTGCAACCAACCAGGTCTTTTTCCACCGTGAATACCGAGGTAAAATATTTATTAAGCACCTCTGCTATTTCTTCCGGTTCTGTACAGATTCTCTCACCTTCACATTTTATAGGTCCTATTCCTTCACATCTCATCCTTTTACTCTTCACATATTTATAGAACGCCTTAGGGTTCTCCTTAATCTTACGTGCCAAGGCCTTCTCGTGACCCCTTCTGGCTCTCCTAATTTCTTTCTTAAGTCCCTTCCTACAAGCCGTATACCCATCTAGATCCCTATCATCGCCTAGCTCTCTGAACCTTTTGTATGCTTTCCTTTTCTTTTTGACTAGGTTCAGCGCAGCTTTCGTGCACCACAGTTCCCGTAACCTACCAAAACCTCCCTGTCTCATCGGAACGTTGTCATGCAGAACTCCAGACAAACATTTCTTGAAAATCTGCCACCTTACTTCGGTACTTTTCCTCGAGAATACCTCCTTCCAATTTATGCCTCTAATCTCCTGCTTGATGGCTTCATATTTCCCATTACTCCAGATAAACACTTTCCTAGCTTGCCTGATTCTATCTCTTTCCAATGCTAGCGTAAAGGAGATAGAGTTATGATCACTATCCCCAAGATGCTCCCCCACTGAGAGATCCGACACCTGTCCAGGCTCATTAGCCAGTACCAGATCGAGTACAGCCTCTCCTCTTGTAGGCTTATCCACATGCTGTGTCAGGAAACCTCCTGAACACACCTCACAAACTCCTCCCCATCCAAACCCCTTACCCGAGGGATATTCCAATCAATGTTTGGGAAATTAAAGTCTCCCATCACGACAAGCCTGTTATTACTACATCTCTCCAGGATCTGTTTCCCTATCTGCTCCTCAACATCCCTGTTACTATTGGGCGGCCTGTAGAAAACACCCAGCAAAGTTATCGACCCCTTCCCCCTCCGAACTTCCACCCACAGAGACTCCGTAGACAATCCCTCCACGGCTTCCACCTTCTCTACAGCTCTGACACTATCCCTGATCAGCAGTGCCACTCCCCCCCCTCTTTTGCCTCCCTCTCTGTCCTTTCTGAAACATCTGAAACCCGGCACCTGAAGTACCCAGTCCTGTCCCTGTCCCCAAGTCTCCGTAATGGCCACCACATCACACTTCCAAGCATCGATCCACACTCTAAGCTCATCCACTTTATTCACTACACTCCTGGCATTAAAATAGACACATCTCAAACCTTTGATCTGAACTCTCCCCTTCTCCATCACCCGTCTATTCTCCCTCTTACACTGTCTACAGTCCTTCTCTATTTGCGGGCTAACCTCCTCGCTCTCAGTCCCCTCATCACGATTCTCTCCCCCCAACCTTTCTAGTTTAAAGTCTCCCCAGTAGCCTTAGCCAACCTTCCTGCCAGGATATTGGTCCCCCTGGGATTCAAGTGCCACCCGTCTTTTTTGTACAGGTATCTGTTCTCATGTTGTTACAAAGGGATTTAAAACTGGAATGGTCTAATGTCCTAATGTTAGGGATTGTGGGTTTTAATGGACAAAGAAAAGACTTGGTTTGCACACGCGGATTCAAATTAAGGTTTTATTGAAGAGCTGCTCTTTGCTCTGCTTCACAATGCTAAACTGAAAGTCAAACCTCAGCCTGAGCACGCACCCTCATGACAACACCATCAAATCATGTGATCAGCTCGTAAAGCAACAAATATATAAGAGATGGGCGATCTGCAGTGTGTTTAGCTTGTATGTTCCCTGCAAATGCAAGAACTCTAAGCCCATTGCATACATTTCATTGATGGAGCAGAATATATGTCGGAGAGCCTTATTAACCACGCACTTTCCCCTTGCCTGGTCTGACAATAGCACTTGTTCACAGCGATCTTGACAGCAATGTCACTCAAGCCCAGAGTGCACAGACAACATGCCTCCTGAATTAGTCCTCAGCGTTCAGAGGCAGCTTCGCTCTTGCGAGCTAACGTTACTCACATCCATCCTCGCACACGGCCGTGGTCCCGTTCCACCTCCCGTTAATCAGGCAGGTTCTGCTCTCCGAACCCAGCAGTTTGTATCCATCAGCACACTCGTAACTGACAGAGTCTCCCGCGGAATATGAGGCACGCTTTGGAAAGAATGCTCCTTCCTCGATTAAAGGTGCTGGGCACTTGAAGGCTGTAAATAAAGTAGCTCTTGAAAATGATTGACATAGGATGTGCAGCTCAGGGACAGATCGATATTGGTGTTCCACACCAGTCTCTGCCCACTCCAACGACCACATGCCCAACTCAAACCTCCTGTTAAGCAAGTCCATGCAGACGCAGAGAGAACGCGCCTCACCCAGGCAACAAGTATCAAATTCTCAGCACTCCCTGCACAAATCAATTATTTCTAAATTCTTAATTTGATCATTTAGTGACCATCTCATATCATTCTCCTATGACCTCAGTCATAAATAGAAAGGGTTTTTCCATACCCATACTATGGGCGGCATGGTGGCACAGTGGTTAGCACTGCTTCCCCCGCAGTGCCTAGGAACCGGGTTCAATTCCGGCCACGGGTAGCTGTCTGTGCTGAGCCTGCACATTCTCCCTATGTCTGTGTGGTTTCCTCTACATACTCCAGTTTCCTCCCACACTCCAAAGATGTACGGGTTAGGTTGATTGCCCCTTACTGTCAGGGAGATTAGCAGGGTAAACACGGGGATAGGGCCTGGGTGGGATTGATGTCGATGCAGGCTCGATGGGCCAAATGCCCTCCTTCTGTACTGTAGCGATTCTACGAACCTCTCATGGGTTTGGAAGGCGCTGCTAAAGTAGCCTTGGTGTAATGCACCTTGTAGATGGTACACATGGCTGTCACTTCATTGGTGGTGGACAGAGTGAATGTTACTGGAAGGGATGCCTATACAAGTGGGCTGCTTTGCGTGAGAACATGTCACACTTCTTGAGTATTGTTAGAGCTGCACCCATCCAGGCAAGTGGAGAGTATTCTATTACACTCCTGACTTGCATCTTCTAGATGTTGGACAGGCTTTGGGGAATAAGGAGATGAATTACTCACTGCAGGACTCCCAGCCTCTGACCTGCTTCTGGAGCCAAATATTTATGTGGTGATTCCAGTTCAGTTTCTGGTCAATGGTAACACTGAGAGTTTTGAACGTAGGGGATTCATCGATGGTAATGTCAAGGGAAAATTAAGTTTATTTATTAGTATCACAAGTAGGCTTACATTAACAACGCAATGAAGCTACTGTGAAAATTCCTTAGTTGCCACACTCCGGCGCCTGTTCGGGTACACTGAGGGAGAATTTAGCATGGCCAATGCACCCTAACCAGCACGTCTTTCGGACTGTGGGAAGAAACCGGAGCACCCGGAGGAAACCCACACAGACACGAGGGAGAATGTGCAGACTCTGCACAGACAGTGACCCAAGCCTGGAATCAAACCTGGGTCTTTGGCACTGTGAGGCAGCAGTGCTAACCCACTGTGCCACCATGCAGCGCACTGGTTAGTCCCTCGCTTTTTGGAGATGGCCATCGTCTGGAACTTGTGAGCCGCGAATGTTACGTGCCACTTGTCAGCCCAAGCCTGGCTATTCTCCAGGTCTTACTGCACTTTGGACATGGGCTGCTCCACTATCTGAGCAGTTGCGAATGATACTGAACATTGTGCAGTCATCAGCAAACATCCCCACTTCTGACCTAGTGATGGAAGGAAGGTCATTGATGAAGCAGCTGAAGATGGTTGGGTCTAGGACACTAACCCTGTGGGACTCCCGCAGTGATGTCCTGGGACTGAGATGATTGACCTCCAACCAACACAACCATCTTCCTTTGTGCCAGGTATGGCTCCAACCAGTGGAGAGTTTTCCCCCCAATTCCCATTGACTCCAGTTTTGCTAGGGCTCTGTGAAGCCACACTCGGTCAAATGCTACCTTGATGTCCAGGGCAGTCACTCTCACCTCACCCTATGCAATAGTATAAAGCAAATATTCTGTCTTTTCCATAACGTAGTGAGAATGGCTGGGAAAATAAAATGGGGAATCTCACCTCTGCATCCAGCATTCCGAATAATTTGCCGCGGAGAACTTCTCATTAAACTCCATTGGCCGTTTGCCCTACAGGTCCGGCTAGAAACGGGATAGGGGTAAAAGCCGAAGGGACAAACATACTTTAGGATGCTCCCGACAGCCCCACCTTGAGACAGCGTGATTGTCCCTCCGCTGATGGTAACATTGGGATCACAACTGGTGCCACTGTTTTCATTTTCATCTGGAAATCGGAGTAAGAAGCAGACAGTAAATGATAATAATCTCAGGAATTCAGCCCCGTTCAGTCTCAAAGTGGTGTTATCCCTGGACTATTAATCCAGAAACTCAGCTTACATTCTGGGGACCCGGGTTTGAATCCCGCCACGGCAGATGGTGGAATTTGAATTCAATTTTTAAAAAATATCCAGAATTAGGAATCTATTGATGACCACGAAACCATTGTCGATTGTCGGAAAAACCCATCTGGTTCACTCATGTCTTTTAGGGAAGGAAATCTGCTGTCCTTACCCGGTCTGGTCAACATGTGATTCCAGACTCACAACTGGTTGACTCTCAACTCCCCCGGGCAACTAGGGATGGGCAATAAATGCTGGCCAGCCAGCGACGCCCACGTCCCACGAAAGAATAAAAAAAAGAATTGGATTTCCATTCAGAGGCAATCTCACCTGGTAACGTGTTACTGAGGAGCACAGGGCAAGAATAGGGCAGATGTGCAGGTGGACAAGCGTCATGCACATGCACACGCAAGCACTTGCACACTGACACAGCCGCACATGTATACAGAGACACAACCATAACATAGAACATAGAACATAGAACATGACAGCGCAGAACAGGCCCTTCGGCCCTCGATGTTGAGCCGACCAGTGAAACCAATCTAAAGCCCATCTAACCTACACTGTTCCAATATCATCCATACGTTTATCCAATGACCATTTAAATGCCCTGAATGTTGGCGAGTCCACTACTGCTGCAGGCAGGGCATTCCACGCCCTTACTACTCTCTGAGTGAAGAACCTACCTCTGACATCTGTCCTATATCTCTCACCCCTCAATTTAAAGCTATGTCCCCTTGTGTTAGCCATCACCATCCAAGGAAAAAGGCTCTCACTATCCACCCTATCTAATCCTCTTGTATGCCTCTATTAAGTCACATCTTAACCTTCTTCTCTCAAACGAAAACAACCTCAAGTCCCTCAGCCTTTCCTCATAAGACCTTCCCACCATACCAGGCAACATCCTGGTAAATCTCCTCTGCATCCTTTCCAATGCTTCCACATCCTTCCGATAATGCGGCGAACAGAACTGTACGCAATACTCCAAGTGCGGCCGCACCAGAGTTTTGTACAGTTGCAGCATGACCTCCTGGCTCCGAAACTCAATCCCTCTACCAATAAAAGCTAACACTCCGTACGCCTTCCTAACAACCCTATCAACCTGGGTGCCAACTTTCAGGGATCTATGCACATGGGCACCGAGATCTCTCTGCTCATCCACACTACCAAGTATCTTACAAAGAACAAAGAACAATACAGCACAGGAACAGGCCCTTCGGCCCTCCAAGCCCGTGCCGCTCCCTGGTCCAAACTAGACCATTCTTTTGTATCCCTCCATTCCCACTCCGTTCATATGGCTATCTAGATAAGTCTTAAACGTTCCCAGTGTGTCCGCCTCCACCACCTTGCCTGGCAGCGCATTCCAGGCCCCCACCACCCTCTGTGTAAAATATTTCCTTCTGATATCTGTGTTAAACCTCCCCCCCTTCACCTTGAACCTATGACCCCTCGTGAACGTCACCACCGACCTGGGGAAAAGGTTCCCACCGTTCACCCTATCTATGCCTTTCATAATTTTATACACCTCTATTAAGTCTCCCCTCATCCTCCGTCTTTCCAGGGAGAACAACCCCAGTTTACCCAATCTCTCCTCATAACTCAGCCCCTCCATACCAGGCAACATCCTGGTAAACCTCCTCTGTACTCTCTCCAAAGCCTCCATGTCCTTCTGGTAGTGTGGCGACCAGAACTGGACGCAGTATTCCAAATGCGGCCGAACCAACGTTCTATACATCTGCAACATCAGACCCCAACTTTTATACTCTATGCCCCGTCCTATAAAGGCAAGCATGCCATGTGCCTTCTTCACCACCTTCTCCACCTGTGACGTCACCTTCAAGGATCTGTGGACTTGCACACCCAGGTCCCTCTGCGTATCTACACCCTTTATGGTTCTGCCATTTATCGTATAGCTCCTCCCTACATTATTTCTACCAAAATGCATCACTTCGCATTTATCAGGATTGAACTCCATCTGCCATTTCTTTGCCCAAATTTCCAGCCTATCTATAATCCTTCTGTAGCTTCTGACAATGCTCCTCACTATCTGCAAGTCCTGCCAATTTTGTGTCGTCTGCAAACTTACTGATCACCCCAGTTACACCTTCTTCCAGATCGTTTATATAAATCACAAACAGCAGAGGTCCCAATACAGAGCCCTGCGGAACACCACTAGTCACAGGCCTCCAGCCGGGAAAAAGACCCTTCCACTACCACCCTCTGTCTTCTGTGACCAAGCCAGTTCTCCACCCATCTAGCCACCTCCCCCTTTATCCCATGAGATCCAACCTTTTTCACCAGCCTACCATGAGGGACTTTGTCAAACGCTTTACTAAAGTCCATATAGACGACATCCACGGCCCTTCCCTCGTCAACCATTCTGGTCACTTCTTCAAAAAACTCCACCAGGTTAGTGAGGCATGACCTCCCCCTTACCATTCGCCCAGTACTCTGTAATCCTGTTACTCCTTCCAAAGTGAATCACCTCACACTTTTCCGCATTGAACTCCATTTGCCACCTCTCAGACCAGCTCTGCAGCTTATCTATGTCCCTCTGTAACCTGCAACAACCTTCCACACTGTCCACAACTCCACTGACTTTAGTGTCATCCGCAAATTTACTAACCCATCCTTCTACGCCCTCATCCAGGTCATTTATGAAAATGACAAACAGCGGTGGCCCCAAAACAGATCCTTGTGGTACACCACTAGTAACTGAACTCCAGGATGAACATTTCCCATCAACCACCACCCTCTGTCTCTTACAGCTAGCTAATTCCTGATCCAAACCGCTAAATCACCCTCAATCCTATGTGTCTGTATCCTTCGTTATACACTTTGGAGGAAATAATAACAAATGGGATTACTATCTCAATGGAAACAAATTAAAACATGCTACCGTGCAAAGGGACCTGGGGGTCCTTGTGCATGAGACGCAAAAGCCCAGTCTGCAGGTACAACAGGTGATCAAGAAGGCAAATGGGATGTTGGCCTATATTGCAAGGGGGATAGAATATAAAAGCAGGGATGTCTTGATGCACCTGTACAGGGCATTGGTGAGGCCGCAGCTGGAATACTGTGTGCAGTATTGGTCCCCTTATATGAGGAAGGATATATTGGCATTGGAGGGAGTGCAGAGAAGGTTCACCAGGTTGATACCGGAGATGAGGGGTTTGGATTATGAGGAGAGGCTGAGGAGATTGGGTTTGTACTCGTTGGAGTTTAGAAGGATGAGGGGGGATCTTATGGAGACTTATAAGATAATGCGGGGGCTGGATAGGGTGGAGGCGGAGAGATTCTTTCCACTTAGTAAGGAAGTTAAAACTAGAGGACACAGCCTCAAAATAAAGGGGGGTCGGTTTAAGACAGAGTTGAGGAGGAACTTCTTCTCCCAGAGGGTGGTGAATCTCTGGAATTCTCTGCCCACTGAGGTGGTGGAGGCTACCTCGCTGAATATGTTTAAAGCGCGGATGGATGGATTCCTGATCGGTAAGGGAATTAAGGGTTATGGGTATCAGGCGCGTAAGTGGTACTGATCCACGTCAGATCAGCCATGATCTTATTGAATGGTGGGGCAGGCTCGAGGGGCTAGATGGCCTACTCCTGCTCCTATTTCTTATGTTCTTATGTTCTTATGTTCTGCAATAGCTTACCGTAGGGAACCTCATCAAATGCTTTACTGAAATCCAGATACACCACATCAACTGCTTTACCCTCACCCACCTCTTTGGTCACCTTCTCAAAGAACTCAATAAGGTTTGTGAGGCACGACCTACCCTTCACAAAACCGTGCTGACTATCCCTAATCAAATTATTCCTTTCTGGATGATTATAAATCCTATCTCTTATAATCCTTTCCAAAACTTTGCCCACAACAGAAGTAAGGCTCACCGGTCTATAATTACCAGGGTTGTCTCTACTCCCCTTCTTGACCAAGGGGACAACATTTGCTATCCTCCAGTCTTCTGGCACTATTCTTGTAGACAATGATGACATAAAGATCAAAGCCAAAGGCTCTGCAATCTCCTCCCTAGCCTCCCAGAGAATCCTAGGATAAATCTCATCCGGCCCAGGGGACTTATCTATTTTCACACTTTCCAGAATTGCTAACACCTCCTCCTTATTAACCTCAATCCCGTCTCGTCCAATAGCCTGTATCTCTCTATTCTCCTCGACAACATTGTCTTTTTCCTGCGTGAATACTGACGAAAAATATTCATTTAGAGCCTCTCCTACCTCTTCAGGCTCCACGCACAACTTCCCACTACTGTCCTTTACTGGCCCTAATCTTACCCTAAGGATGCACTCGCTCACACAGACACGCATACTCACTGCACACACAAAAACACACACACACGGCTACATTCTGCAATGCCCACTGCTCCCCCACACACATACAAAATCATGCACACACATAAGTACACGCACGCAACAACACACGGACAAGCCACTGCCATCCCAACACACACACACGCACGCACTCACACACGCACGCACGCACATGCAAACACGTGCACAGACTTGCTCGCAACTACGTACTGGTACACCCACATGCTCACGGACAAACACACACATACATAGGCACACAGGCATAGGATGGCATGGTGGCACAAAGGTTAGCACTGCTGCCTCACAGCGCCAGAGACCCAGGTTTGATTCCCAGCTTGGGTCACTGTCTGTGTGGAGTCTGCACATTCTGCGTGGAGGGAGGGAGTTTTCTGAGGGATACGGAGGGAGATTTCTGAGGGATATGGAGGGAGGATGGAGGGCATTCTCTGAGGGGATGGGTGAGGCTGGGGATTGTTTACCGAGGGATAGGAATACTCGGTTGTTACATTATCAGGAGGCAGTTTTTCTGAGCTGAGAGGGAGTTTGGAAATCTCACAACCAGTAATTCGAAAAGATTTACCGAAAGATTATAAATATGAGAAAGGATTGAGCAGACTGAGGCAATCTTGTCTGGAAAAGAGAAGGCTGAGGGATGAACTGATAAAAGGGCTTTAAAATTAAGGAAGGTTTTGATCGAGTGGACGGAGAGAAGATGTTCCCACTTGACGAATGGGATTGGAACTGAATGAGGGGGAGGTCAATATATAAAATTTCCGAAAAAAAACTCCAATCAGGAGACGTTACCCTGAGAGTTCTGAAACCGCAGTACTCGCTCCCACATGGGATGTTCAAGGTGAATGGTATAGATCACAGAAATCATAGAATTCCTACAGTGTAGAAGGAGGCCATTCGGCCCATCGATTCTGCATTGACCACAATCCCATCCAGGGCCTATCCCCGTAACCCCATACATTTACCCTGCAAACAAGCCGGGAATCGAACTAAGGTCCCTGGCACTGTGAGGCAGCAGTGCTAACCACTGTGCCACCATGCATACAAGTTTGTCTTTTAAAAGCATTTCGACAGCTAAATGGGTAAGATGGGTCTCGAGGGCTATGGGCCAAATGCGGGCAAAAGGGACGAGCTTAGTGGTAAAAACTGGGTGGCATGGACAAGTTGTGCCGAAGGGCCTCTTTCCATGCTGTAAACCTTCATGGCTCTATGAAACACTTGTCTTCCTGTTCATTTGATTTGCAGAGTTTACTTACCTTGTGAGGCACTCACAAGAAAGACAAAGAGGCTCAAAGAAGCAATCCTGACCAGTCCCATTCCAATCCCTCCACTGGCTAGTTTTCCACTGAGACCTTCAGGTTGATTAATGAATAACTTTCCAGTAATGTCAGTGTAAATAGGGGCAGGCTGGCCAGTGGATTTACTTAATAGATAACATTTTCTTTAACTTCACTGCGATCACTCATGTTGTGCCAGGTATCTAACATTGTTAATCAATCTCCCTGTAAATAGAGCAAGTTAAACAAACTCAGATTGACATGGCTGAGGCCCTCTTGTGCTACCCAGAAGACCAGAAGGCTATGGGATCATAGTTTGAGGATAAGGGTGTAATGACGTCAATCAGGCCAATGACGTTGGCCTATTGGAATATGAACTCCCTGATTAAGGATCCAATTGATGGGCCAATCAGGGAGAGTTTGCCTTGTATTTAACCGGGAGTGTCAGTTCTTTTGGCATCTCTGGAGGAGGACTGTTAGCTTGCTGCTTACTGCTGTTAGAGTTTGTAAATAAAGGGATTTTGGTGAAGGAACGTCTGGCTCTGCAGACTTATTACAAAGAGGTAAACCTTTTAGGACTGAGGTGAGGAGAAATTTCTTCACCCAAAGAGTGGTGAATGTGTGGAATTCACTACCACAGAAAGTCGTTGAGGCCAAAACGGTGTGTGATTTCAAGAAGAAATTAGATATAGCTCTTGGGGCTGAAGGGATCAAAGAATATGATGAGGGAGGGGCTATCAGGATATTGAATTTAAGATTAGCCATGATCATAATGAATGACGGAGCAGGCTCAAAGGGCCGATTGGCTACTCCTGCTTCTAGTGTCTATGTTTTAATGAGCAGGAGTAGGCCTTTCGGCCCATCGAGTCTGCTTCACTATTCAATGAGATCCTGGCTGATCTGATATAATCCTCAGCCCCACTTTCCTGCCTTATCTCCATAACCCTTGACTCCCTGACCGATTAAAAATCTGTCTATCTCAGTCTTGAACAGACTTAAAGACTCAGCCTCTGAAACCCTCTGCAGTAAAGAATTCCACAGATTCACTACCTCTGAGAGAAGAAATTCCTCCTCATCTTCGTCTTAAATGGGCGACACCCTTACTCGGAGATTATGCCTTCTGGTCCTAGACTCTCCCACAAGGGTAAACAACCTCTCAGCATCTACCCTGTAAAGTCCCCTGAGAATCCGATACGTCTCAATAAGGTCACCTCTCATTCTTCTAAACTCTAATGAGTACAGGCCCAACCTACTTAGCCTCACCTCATAGGAAATTCCCTCCGTATCCAGAATCAACCTAGTGAACCTTCTCTGGATTGCCTCTAATGCCAGTATATCTTTCCTTAGATAAGGGGACAGAACTGTTCTCAGTATTGCGGGTGTGGTCTATCTAGTGTCTTGTATAGTTCTAGGAAGACCGCCTTATTTTTACACTCCATTCACTTTGAAATAAAGGCCAACATTCCATCTCTCTTCCCCATCACGTGCACTCCATCTTGTACGGCCAGAGAATATCTCCTCGTGCTTTCAGGACTTGATGGGATTCTTCAGAGTTTGTGTAATTTCCTTAAGTACTGCAATTTGTAAAAAACATTAATATTCATTTGTAGTTCCATGTACATCATAGACATAGGAATGTGGAGTTGAGGCACGATCTTACAGAATGGCGGAAGAGGCTCGAGTTGCCAAGGGGACTAAACCTTCTCCTGAGGGTGGCACAGTGGTTAGCATTGCTGCCTCACAGTGCCAGGAACCCAGGTTCAATTTCCACTTGGGTGACTGTCTGTGTGGAGTCTGCACCGTCTCTCTGACAGAGCATCCCATCCTACTTGAAACTCCACATATTTAACCCGATAATCCCTCTAATGTACACACCTTGGGACACCAATCAAGCTAACCTGCACACCTTTGGACTTGTGGATGAAACTGAAGCACCCGTAGGAAGCCCACGCAGACACGGGGAGAACGTGCAAACTCCACACGGACAGTCTAGGACCCCAACTACTATGCAATCGCAAATTAATGCATCATTCAGTATTTTATAATTGCAGCTTTCTGCCAGTCTGTATAGATAATTGATAAAAGAATCTATGCTTTTCCCTGATCTTTGCTTTGACTTGTTAAATTTCACCTGTTCTATAATTGCATTTTTACAACCTGCAATTAAATGCCTGGAGGACATCACCATAAGAGCTTGAAGTCTCATTGAATCCCTGTCTTGCTATCACGTCATTGTCAATAGCTCCAATTGTCTGGAGTAAAGTGTTGACCAAATCCTTTTGTCCCCTTTTGTGCAAACCAGAAGCGGTTATATACCTGGAAATCCTCTTTCTCCAGCTTCCCCATGCTGAGCTTGTTACAGGCTGTCAGTACTTTGGAAGGAATCTCGGAGTGGCAATGTAAATTCCATGTTAGTACCAATCTCACGTACTTGCTGTTGCTGCTTCACAGGTGTTGCTTGTTGATTCTGGTTTGTGTTCACTGCTGTCTGTCTCTCATCTTGCATCTGTTGCATTTGCAAAGCTCCAAACTATTTTGGTGAGCCTTCAATCCATTTCTTTCATCTCCCGCCAGATCTTGCTTAATTAATCATGTGCTAGAATTATCATCGTTACATCAGCATCAAGTGCTTCCGATGTTAACCCTTATTGTACAGGGAATGCCACAGAGCTGATGTGTCACTCTGCTCCTTCTCTATCGGTTGCCACATCAATGTGAATGTGATGCCCTGTATAGAACATAGTCCAGTTATACTGGGGTTAAAATCAGCCTGGGATAGTGTTGACCAACTGTGCAAAATGTGGTTGCTCCAAACCGTCAGGTCACTGATGGAGCAGGTAAGGAGTATGTCAACAAACAATTACATTTCCGGGTTAGGTGGATTGGCCAGACTAAATTCTCCCTCAATGTCAGGGGCCCTAGCTAGGGTAAATGTATAGGGTTATGGGGACAGGGCCTGGGTGGGATTGTGGTCGGTGCAGACACGATGGGCCAAATGGCCTCCTTCTATGATTCTATGAAATGAAATCAGTTGAGATTGGAAGCCAATCATATCCTCACAGGATCAGAGAAGATGGGGGATGTGGAGTGGGTGCTGTTATCATGACCATTTTTGACAGTGTCAATGACACGTTGTTCCACCTTAGCCTGAGGAGATGACCCTACACGTGTTCCAAACCCATCTAGGGAACCAATGAGTGACTGGACAATCTGGAGGTGGCATGGTGGCACAGTGGTTAGCACTGCTGCTTCACAGTGCCAGAGACCTGGGTTCCATTCCCAGCTTGGGTCACTGTCTGTGAGGAGTTTGCACGTTCTCCCTGTATCTGCATGGGTTTCCTCCGGGTGCTTCAGTTTCCTCCCACAGTCTGAAAGATGTGCTGGTTAGGTGCATTGGCCATGCTAAATTCTCCCTCAGTGTACCCGAACAGGCGCTGGAGTGTGGCGACTAGGGGATTTTCACAGTAACTTCATTGCCATGTGAATGTAAGTCTACTTGAGACTAATAAATAAATTTTGCTTTTACTTTAATCTATGGAACTAATGGAATCTATTAGTATTGGTTCGTTCAAATGTCATGAAGCTAAGATATCCTTCAGAAAGTGATATGTGTGGTACCTAAATATGTACAAGAATAATTTGAGACATAACATTAGTTTAAGTGTAGAAGACAATTGGTGACTTTGGATCCAAGGTTTCCAATGCTTTTCATCACTTCTTTTTCGTTGGAACCTCATGAGACCATCAGAGGCTGAAGCGGGAGGGAAAAATCGGGAAAGCCAAAGTTACCTTAAACTCCTTTCCCGAGCTATAGACTCCATCATAAGTATGTCAGGAGTAAAAGAATGACTCGGGTAAGATTAGGGCCAGTCAAGGACAGTAGTGGGAAGTTGTGCGTGGAGTCTGAAGAGATCGGAGAGGCACTAAATGAATATTTTTCGTCGGTATTCACACAGGAGAGGGACAGTGTTGTCGAGGGGAGTACTGAGATGCAGGCTGTTGGACTGGATGGGATTGAGGTTCATAAGGAGGAAGTGTTAGCAATTCTGGAAAGGGTAAAAATAGATAAGTCCCCAGGGCCGGATGGGATTTATCCTAGGATTCTCTGGGAAGCTAGAGAGGAGATTGCAGAGCCTTTGGCTTTGATCTTTGTGTCGTCATTGTCTACAGGAATAGTGCCAGAAGACTGGAGGATAACAAATGTTTTCCCCTTGTTCAAGAAGGTGAGTAGGGACAACCCTGGTAATTATAGACCAGTGAGCCTTACTTCTGTTATGGGCAAAGTTTTGGAAAGGATTATAAGAGATAGGATTTATAATCATCTAGAAAGGAATAATTTGATTAGGGATAGTCAGCACGGTTTTGTGAAGGGTAGGTCGTGCCTCACAAACCTTATTGAGTTCTTTGAGAAGGTGACCAAAGAGGTGGATGAGGGTAAAGCGGTTGATATGGTGTATATGGATTTCAGTAAAGCGTTTGATAAGGTTCCCCATGGTAAGCTGTTGCAGAAGAT
The DNA here is from genome assembly GCF_964213995.1 of Mustelus asterias. Taxonomy (NCBI): domain Eukaryota; kingdom Metazoa; phylum Chordata; class Chondrichthyes; order Carcharhiniformes; family Triakidae; genus Mustelus; species Mustelus asterias. The sequence continues at coordinate 73,651 of NW_027590781.1, forward strand.
ACGGACACATGGGATTGAAGGTGATTTAGTGGTTTGGATCAGGAATTGGCTAGCTGTAAGAAAACAGAGGGTGGTGGTTGATGGGAAATGTTCATCCTGGAGTTCAGTTACTAGTGGTGTACCGCAAGGATCTGTTGGAGCCACTGCTGTTTGTCAGTTTTATAAATGACCTGGATGAGGGCGTAGAAGGATGGATTAGTAAATTTGCAGATGACACTAAAGTTGGTGGAGTTGTAGACAGTGTGGAGGGAAGTGGCAGGTTACAGAGGGACATAGATAAGCTGCAGAGCTGGGCTGAGAGGTGGCAAAGGAATTTTAATGCGGAAAAGTGTGAGGTGATTCACTTTGGAAGGAGTAACAGGAATACAGAGTACTGGGCTAATGGTAAGATACTTGGTAGTGTGGATGAACAGAGGGATCTGGGTGTCCATGTGCATAGATCCCTGAAAGTTGGCACCCAGGTTGATAGGGTTGTTAAGAAGGTATACGGTGTGTTAGCTTTTATTGGTAGAGGGATTGAGTTTCGGATCCATGAGGTCATGCTGCCACTGTACAAAACTCTGGTGCGGCCGCACTTGGAGTATTGCGTACAGTTCTGGTTGCCGCATTATAGGAAAGATGTAGAAGCGTTGGAGAGGGTGCAGAGGAGATTTACCAGGATGTTGCTTGGTATGGTGGGAAGATTGTATGAGGAAAGGCTGAGGGACTTGAGGTTGTTTTCGTTAGAGAGAAGAAGGTTAAGATGTGACTTAATAGAGGCATACAAGATGATCAGAGGATTAGACAGGGTGGATAGTGAGAGCCTTTTTCCTCGGATGGTGATGGCTAATACGAGGGGACATAGCTTTAAATTGAGGGGTGAGAGATATAGGACAGATGTCAGAGGTAGGTTCTTTACTCAGAGAGTAGTAAGGGTGTGGAATGCCCTGCCTGCAGCAGTAGTGGATTCGTCAACATTAAGAGCATTCAAATGGTTATTGGATAAACATACGGATGATATTGGAATAGTGTAGATTAGATGGGCTTTAGATTGGTTTCACTGGTCGGCGCAACATCGAGGGCCGAAGGGCCTGTACTGCGCTGTAATGTTCTATGTTCTATCACTATCCCTGGCAGCAGTCTGAGATTTACCCAGTCTGTTCGCAACCTCAGTGTCGCATTTGATCCCAAGAAGAGTTTCCAACCGTCTAAATGTTGCCATCATGATTTCCTCCTCAAATTTGCCTGATTTCACTCCTGTCTCAGCTCATCTGTAGCTGAAATCCTCCTCTGTGCTGACGTTAGTTCCTGACTTGATATTTTCAAGGTCCTCTTGGCTGCTCCTCCACATTCTAATCTCTGTAAACTTCAGTCATTCAAACATCTACTGCCCGTGTCTTAACTCATGGCAAGACTCATTCCTCTGCACTCGCTCACCAACGTTGGCTCCCAGTGAAGCAACTTCCAGGTTTTAAAAGTCGCATCCATGTTTTCAAATCCCTACATGTCTACTTCCCTTACTATCTCCGTAATCCTCAATGTCAGTAAAACGAAGGAGATAGTCATCGACTTCAGGAAGCGTAATGGAGGACATGCCTCTGTCTGCATCAATGGAAATGGTCAAGAGCTTCAAGTTTCTAGGTGTCCAGATCACCAACTGGTCCCTCCATGCTGATGCTATAGTTAAGAAAACCCACCAACAACGCCTCAACTTTCTCAGGAGGCTAAGGCAATTCAGCAAGTCCGCTACGACTCGCATCAACCTTTACAGATGCACCATAGAAAGCATCATTTCTGGATGTATCACAGCTTGGTATGGCTACTGCTCCAACCGAGACTGCAAGAAACTACAAAGAGCTGTGAATGTAGCCCAGTCAATCGTGCAAATCAACCTCCCATCAATTGACACTGTCCAGACTTCCTGCTGCCTCGGAAAAGCAGCCAGCATAATCAAGGACCCCACCCACCCCGGACATACTCTCTTCCACCTTCTTCCATTGGGAAAAGGATACAAAAGTCTGAGATCACGTACTAACCAATTCAAGAACAGCTTCTTTCCTGCTACTATCAGACCTTTGACTGGACCTACCATATACCATATATTAAGTTGATCTTTCTCTACACCCTAGCTATGACTGTAATGCTACATTCTGTGCCCTCTCCTTTCCTTCTCCCCTATGTATTCGATAAACGGTATGCTTTGTCTGTATAGCATGCAAGAAACAATACTTTTCACTGTATGCCAATACATACAACAAGAGTAAATCAAATCCATGTGGTGTGGGTACACCAACAGCACTGATAGGCTGATAAGGAGGGAGTTCCAGGATTTTGATCCAGTGACAGTGAAGGAACAGTGTCAAGTCAGGATGGCATGTGGCTTGGAGGGGAACTTTCAGGTGGTGGTGTTCCCTTGTATCAACTGGCCTTGTCCTTCTAGATCGCAGCATGGATTTAGAAGTTGCTGTCTAAGGACATCAGTGAGTTGGTGTCAAGCTTCTTGAGTGTTATTGAAGCTCTTTTCATCCAAGCAAATGGAGAATATTCTATCACACTCCTGACATGCGCTTTGTAGATGGTGGACAGGCTTTGGGGTGATAGGAGGTGAGTTACTAACTGCACAATTCCTAGCCTCTGACCTGCTCTTGCAGCTAAGTGGCTAGTCCAGTTCAGTCCCTGTTCAATGGTAACTACTCGGATGTTGATAGTGGGAGATTCAGTGATGAGTATCAAGGGATGATGGCTCAATTCTCTCTTGGTGGGGATTGTTAAAAGGGTTGAGAAAACCCTGGGATTTAAAAACTAATAAGATTACTAAACAGGGATATTAACTTAGAATAAGGACAACAATGTGCCTTGTACCTATCTTACACAAAGGTAATACTTGCATCGACACACAGATAACTACTGCTGCAGCAATTAAACACGTATTTTAGACTTAAACGAGTATTTTTGAATGTATCGTGCACCTTGGCCAAAATGCAAACTGCCCTGGAGCATTATGGGAAGAGTTAAATGAGACAGGCTACATTCTTTGGGAACAATAAGCCATAGGATACAGTTATGTTATCAGAAGAAAGTCATGGAGTGTGCAAATTCTCATACCTCAGAAAGTGAATAGAAGTATTCACAAAATATATAAAGTATTCAATTCCTACTGGTAATAAGGCATCACCTTTTCAACTCTGTGGCTTACGGTGAGAAAGCAATAATTAAATCTTACGGATTTATGTGAGGTTGCTTAGTAACAGTGGGTAGGAACTTCCGGGTTCTATAGACCAATGAATTCCTATTTCTGCTCGAAGGTAGGATGCAATTAGCCAAGGTAAATAATGTGTATCAATGCGATTGGAGCATCCAGTTAGGATGACAGGGTAGGCAGAAGAAATTAAGTTTCGAAAATGTATAACCATTTTGCCATTGCATTGTAAACTTAGGAAAGGAGTTGGTGTGTTCAGCTTCCTTTCTCCCAGCACGTGTTAGTCAATAAAGAACATCGTTAACCAGCACAGTGGTTAGCACTGCTTCCCCACAGCTCCAGGGATCCAGGTTCCATTCCTGGCTTGGGCTGCTGTCTGTGTGGAGTTTGCACTTTCTCCCCGTGTCTGCGTGGGTTTCCTCCGGGTGTTCCGGTTTCCTCCCACACGCCAAAGATATGCGGGTTAGATTGATTGGCCGTGCTAAATTGCCCCTTAGCGTCCCAGGATGTGTAGGTTAGAGGGATTAGCGGGTACATGTGAGAGGTTGTGGGGATAGGGCCTGGGCGGGATTGTTCTCGGAGCAGACTCGATGGGTCAAATGGCCTCCTTCTGCACTGTAGAGATTTTATGATGATATCTATAAGCATTTTGTCTTCTGCGAGTCTTTTTATTTAGCTGTTCAGAACAAAGAAAAGTACAGCACAGAAACAGGCCCTTCGGCCCTCCAAGCCTGCACTGTTCTGGTCACCTCACTATAAGAAGGATGTGGAAGCGCTGGAAAGAGTGCAGAGGAGATTTACCAGGATGCTGCCTGGTTTGGAGGGTAGGTCATATGAGGAAAGGTTGAGGGAGCTAGGGCTGTTCTCTCTGGAGCGGAGGAGGCTGAGGGGAGACTTAATAGAGGTGTATAAAATGATGAAGAGGATAGATAGAGTGAACGTTCAAAGACTATTTCCTCGGGTGGATGGAGCTATTACAAGGGGGCATAACTATAGGGTTCGTGGTGGGAGATACAGGACGGATATCAGAGGTAGGTTCTTTACGCAGAGAGTGGTTGGGGTGTGGAATGGACTGCCTGCAGTGATAGTGGAGTCAGACACTTTAGAAACATTTAAGCGGTTATTGGATAGGCACATGGAGCACACCAGGATGATAGGGAGTGGGATAGCTTGATCTTGGTTTCAGATAAAGCTCGGCACAACATCGTGGGCCGAAGGGCCTGTTCTGTGCTGTACTGTTCTATGTTCTATGTTCTATGATCATGATTCCTGGCTAAATACTCAGCTCAATACTTAGCATCTGAGACAAAACCCCTGCTTCAGGGATGGATGCCTGGCACTTGTGCTAACATAACTTACAAATTGTCAGCCCACGCTTGGGACATTGTCCAAGTCTTGCTGCATTTGGACACGGTATCGAAGGAGCCACGAACTGTGCTGAACATTGTTCAATGATCAATGAGCATCTAACCGTATGATGGTAGCTATTGCTGGATTTTTGCTATCATTGATGAAGCAGCTGAAGGTGGTTGGGCCGAGGACAGTTCCCTGACCAACTCCTGCAGCAATGGTTTGGAATCCAATAACCACAACCATTGTACTAAGTGTGACTCCAACCAGCAGAGTGTTTTCCACCTGATTCCCATTGACTCCAGTTTGCTAGGACTCCTTGATGTCACATTCAGACAAATGCTGCCTTGATGGCAGTCACTTTCACCCCACCCCTGGAATTCTCCTCTTTTATCCATGTGAGAACCAAAGCTGGAATGTCATCACCAACAATTTGAGATAATGCGAGGAAAGATGTGAAAACCAGAGAAGGATGCCCCAGATGCTTTGCAATGATGTTAAATAAAATGTTTATTGAACAAGAAAATAAAAACAAAGGTCAACTAGAAGAACATCTGACTAAAACAATAGGTGGCACGATGGCTAGCACTGAGGCCTTACAGCGCCAGGACCAGGTTCAATTCCGGCCTCAGGTCAGTCTGTGAAGAGTTTGCACATTCTCCTCACGTCCGCGTGGGTTTCCTCCGGCTGCTCCGGTTTCCTCCCACACGCCAAAGCTGTGCCCGTTATGTTGATTGGCCATACTAAATTGAACCTTACTATCAGGGGGAGTAGCAGGGTAAATGCGTGGGGTAACGGGGATTGGGCCTGGGTGGGATTGCTGTCAATGCAGGCTCGATGGGCTGAATGGCCTCCTTCTGTGCTGTAGGGATCCTATGATTCTAATGGATATCCTCAGTATCCCTAATTTACTCAGTTCCAAACAATTTTTAAAATGTTTTATTTTTTCACTACCTTCGGAGCTCCCCAAATTGTTCCCAAATTTCCACAACATCTCATTGGTTTTTAAAAACTATAAACAAATCCAGTAACAGTTACCACACTGGGCAGTTATATCTTTCTGATGTTACTTCTGACGCCAGACATAAGGCAGGCTTTCTTCATCGACACAGCTTGCTGAGAGCTGAGGTATCAAAACAGGTCTCCTGCTTAGGACAAATTGCTTCTAACGTAGTTTTCCCTTTTGATCTTCCCTTATCTGAAGTAACCTCATCAGAAGTCAAGGTAAAATACCTACATTTTGGGAGTGTACTTTTTCGATTGTGAATGCAAGTTCACTTCTTGTCTCCTCTGTTAAACCTCTGACACCTCATTTAACCCTTTTTTGTTCTATTCCCCATTGTTACCAGCTTACCTTAGATAAAAATCAGTTTACAGTATTGCTAGCCTCATCAATAGCTCAAAAGCAATCATTCCATTAACATAATCAAACTGTTACTGCCTTCAAGCAGCTTCCATTTTTAAACAGCTTAAAAAAGAAATGTAACCAGCAGAGCACATTTCAAGTTATTGGATTGCCCTGATGATTTCACGATGGTAAAGGTGGCATATAACATGCTTGTCTTTATTGGTCGGGGCATTGAGTACAAGAGTCAGGATGTCATGTTGCAGCTTTATAAAACTTTGGTTAGGCCGCACTTAGAGTATTGTGTTCAATTCTGGTCCCAACATTACAGGAAGGATGTGGAGGCTTTAGAGAGGGTGCAGAAGAGGTTTACCGGGATGCTGCCTGGATTAGAGGGCATGAGCTATAAGGAGAGGCTGGACAAACTCGGGTTGTTTTCTCTGGCATGGCGGAGGCTGAGGGGAGACCTGATAGAAGTCTATAAAATTATAAGAGGCACAGGTAGGTTTGACAGTCAGAATATTTTTCTCAGAGGTGAAATAGAACATAGAACATAGAAACCCTACAGTGCAGAAGGAGGCCATTCGGCCCATCGAGTCTGCACCGACCACAATCCCACCCAGGCCCTACCCCCACACATTTTACCTGCTAATCCCTCTAACCTACGCATCCCAGGACTCTAAGGGACAATTTTTAACCTGGCCAATCAACCTAACCGGCACATCTTTGGACTGTGGGAGGAAACCGGAGCACCCGGAGGAAACCCACGCAGACACGAGGAGAATGTGCAAACTCCACACAGACAGTGACCCGAGCCGGGAATCGAACCCGGGACCCTGGAGCTGTGAAGCAGCAGTGCTAACCACTGTGCTACCGTGCCGCCCATGTCTAATATTAGTGAGGCATGTACTTAAAGTAAGAGGGGGAAGTTCAAAGGAGATGTGAGGGGCAAGTTTTTTTTGCACAGAGAATGGTAGGTATCTGGAATGTGCTGCTGGGGGGTTGGCGGGGGGGGGGAGGGGGTGCAGGTTGATATAATAGGGGTATTTAAGGGACTTTTAGATAAGCACATGAAAATGCAAGGAATAGAGGGATATGGACCAGGCAGAAGAGATTAGGTTAATTTGGCATCATGTTTGGCACAACACTATGGGTTGAAGGGCCTGTTCCGGTGCTGTACTGATCTATGTTCTATCACTATTTTTCCTGACAGTCAGGAATGTGCTGAGGTGAAGCTGAAGTGTGGGAGGAAGCCAACAAACCTCCAAAACAACTTATCTGCCCCAACCTAGGGGTAGCAGAGTGGCACAGTGGTTAGCAGTGCTGCCTCACAAGCCAGGGACCTGGGTCTGATTCCCAGCCTGAGTCACTGTCTGTGCAGAGTCTGCACATTCTCCCCGTGTCTGCGAGGGTTTCCTCCAGGTGCTCCTGTTTCCTCCCACAATCTGAAAGACGTGTTGGTTAGGTGCATTGGGCATGCTAAATTCTCTCTGTGTTCCCAAACAGGCGCCAGAGTGTGGCGACTAGGGGATTTTCACAGTAACTTCATTGCAGTGTTAATGCAAGCCTACTTGTGACACTAATAAATAAACTTAAAACTTAATAACTTCCAGCACCATCTGCTCTGCATGGGTCAGAGTCTGTAGATCATGCATTGGATGATCAACTGTCTCCAAACCCATTGAAGTGGTGTGGAATCAAATCACCCTCAATACTGAGGGACTGCCTAATAAGAATCCACACAGTGATTGTCATTCTTGTTGTTATTACAACTGAAGACATACATGTTCCTGGAAGCATAGAAATGCCTCTTTGGACACCATTTCAAACGTGGAGGACTAATCATGTCATCCCCACTCATCGGCCCTGGATCACTGATTGTGTGGAGTCCGCACATTCTCCCTGTGTCTGCATGGGTTTCCTGTGGGTGTTCTGCTTTCTTCCCACAGTCCAAAGAAGTGCAGGTTAGGCAGATTGGCTAAATTGCCCCAAGACGTGTGGGTTATGGGGATTAACAGGGTAAATACGCAGGGTTACGGGGATAGGATGTGCGTAGGTTGCTCTTTTGGAGGGTTGGTGCAGGCTCGATGAGCTGAATGGCCTCCTTCTGCATTGTAGGGATTGTGTGATTCTATTCTATGATTCAACATAGAGTCAAAGAGGTCTAGAGAACAGAAAAGGGCCCTTCAGCCCATCGCATCTGTGCCAGTTAAAAACAAGCCAGCTAACTATTGGGATCCTATTTCCCAGTACATGGCCCATAGCCTTAGAACCAAAGAATAGTTACAACATAGGAGACCATTTGGCCAATCTATGCCAGCCCAAGGTCACCCCATGTGTCCTTTCTAATCCCACCTTTCTGCATCCGGCCCATTGCCCTGTACCTTTTGGCACTTAAGGTGCAGATCCAAGAGTTTAGAATCTCTGCCTCCACCACCAATTCAGGCAGCAAATTCCAGACACCCACCATCCTTTCTGTAATTCCTCATGTCCTCTCTACACCTACTGCCACTTATCTTGAATCTATGGCTTGGCATCGCAACATCTAAATACTTAAATGCTATGAGAGTGTCTGCCGCCATCACCCTTTCAACCTGCGAGTTCCAGACTCTCTCCACCCTCTGGATGAAAAAGGTTTTCTTCAAATTCCCTCCAGACCTCCTCCCCCTCACCTGAAACCTATGCTCTTATCCCATACACCTCTTCTAACATTTGAGTCCCTATTATCATCCAAGGTTTTTCTGCCTACCTGATTCACTGACGCGAAGGTTACAAAATCCTTTAAAAGGATTTTAAAGATTTTTAAAGTCTGAGTATTTGGGAAGGAAGGTTATAAAGAGAAGGGAAAAGTCTGGAAAATAGGAATCTTGTCTGTCGTCTGCTGGACTCTTCCTCTGCAGTGATTTCTCAGATCTCTCTCTGGCGGCACAGTGGCACTGTGGCTCGCACTGCTGCCTCACAGCGCCAAGGTCCCAGGTTCAATTCCAGCCTCGGGTCACTGTGTGTGGAGTTTGCACATTCTCCCCGTCTCTGCGTGGGTTTCCTCTGGGTGCTCTGGTTTTCTCCCACACTCCAAAAGATGTGCGGGTTAGGTTGATTGGCCATATTAAATTGACGTTAGCGTCAGAGGGATTAGCAGGATAAATGCGTGGGGTTATGGGAATAGGGCCAGGGTGGGATTATGGTCAGTACGGACTCGATGGGCCGAATGGCCTCCTTTTGTACTGCAGGGATTCTATGACTAAATTGCAGTCAGTGTTAGACGCTCTATCTTCTATGACTCTCATAACATGCTTCAGTCTATCCAAACACTCTGATTGCTTATTGGGAAGCATTTGTCACAAGAAACTAAAGGTATTTACAAAGTTTATTTCAGCGACCTTTACAATTGCTGCATTCACAAGAAACACATTGAAAGCAGTACACATTAAATGGCACAGAACTGATAGGGGAGGGGAAATGAATCGGTAAAAATCCACAGTCAGCTATTCCTCTTGTTTTGAAGTATGGGATGCTTCAGATAAGCCTTTTGACCATTATTAACTAATACATCAATGATACCTATCCAGAGTAAATGTTCAGTGTTATGTCAGGAGCTCAAAGCAACATGTTTCTCTCTCTGCCTTCCTCCTTCTGAGTCTTGCACGGTATGTGCTGTCTCTCCCTCTCTTTCTCACAACCTCGTCTCTCATTCTGTCTCGCTCTCTCTATTTGTCTCTTTCTCGCACTTTCTCTGTCTCTTGCACTCTCTTCATCTCAGACTCTCATGTGCTCTCTTTCTCTCTCCATCTCACCCACTTTCTCCCTCTTATGCTCTCTCTCCATCTCACCCACTCTCTCTCTTATGCTCTCTGTCTCTTTCTCTCTCTCCATCTCACTCTCTCTCTCATGCTGTCTCTCTCTTTCCCAGGCTGTCTCTCTCTCTTTCCCTGTCCTTCTGGTTCAGTCCCATTGTGTCTTTCCCTCTCTGTCTGTCTCATTCTCTCGCTGTTTCAATCTCTCTCATTCTCTTTCCCCCTCTATCTCATTCTCTTGCTCTCTCATTCTCTTGAGCACATGGTTTGTCTCTCTCTCCTTATGATTCTCTCTGCATCTTTCCCTCTCTTGGTCTTTCCACATTACCTCTCCTTCTTTCTGTCTCTCTCTTTCGTGCTATCTCTCTCTCTCACTTCTTTCCTCGCTCACTTTCGTTTTCTTTCTCTCTCATTCCCTCCGTCTTTGTGACTGAAACTGAATGGTGAGAAGATTGCATGATGGGTGAATGATTCGATGAGGTCAAGGCAAGATCTCACACTTGGTCCAGTTGATGAAGGGCCTTTGCTTTTAGTGTAATCTATTGGCAGCCACAATGTTGCCTTATGTCATCTAATCAAATGCCTGATGAAACTACTGCTCAAACTCTTATGAGAAGATATTCAATAAGGTTCCACATGACAGACTGTTAACAAGAATTAGAGCACATTGAGGTGACCAATCAACATGGATGGGAAATTGGTTAGAAGGTAGGTGAAGACAGGTAATGGTATGTAATCCCATTGGAAGGATGTGACCAGTGGTGTACCCGAGGGATCTGGATCACCACAGCTTTTCACAATATAAAGAGCACATATGAATGAGTAAAGCGCCATTTACCCAAGTAAGTTGATAACACCATCTTAGGCAGCCCAGTAAATAGCGCAGATGACAGCGAAAAGTTGGCAATACATTGATCGATAAAATGGATGAGCAATAGGGGCAGGGTGAGGAGAATCCAGAAAAGGGGAGACACAATGTCGGATAGATAGACGGACTTGCATTTACTCCGGGATGCCCCAAAGCACTTTCGAAATGTAGTCATGGTGTTGTTGTAATGTCGGAAACAGGAGGCACGGTGGCACAATGGTTAGCACTGCTGCCTCTCAACGCCAGGGACGTGGGTTCAATTCTGGCCTCGGGTAACTGTCTGTGTTTACACCTGCTTCCCGTGTCTGCATGGGTTTCCTCCCACAGTCCAAAGGTGTGCAGGTTAGGTAGATTGGCCATGCTAAATTGCCCTTTAGTGTCAGGGGGATTAGTAGGGTAAATAGTAGGGGTTATGGGGATAGGGCCTGGGTGGGATTGTTGTCAGTGCAGGCTCGATGGGTCAAATTGCCTCTTTCTGCACTGTAGGGATTCTATGGATCCAATGAAAACCGTGGCGGGGGAGGTATGGTAAAGATCAGAGTATTTTCTAAATATTGCGAAACAAGGAACTGTGGAGGAATAGTGAGATTTGAGAACTCAATTGCAGAAAACAGCAGAGAAAAAATAGTGAGCGAACCGCAGTGAAAAGTAATTAAGATTGTTGCCTTTATCTTCAGAGGGCTGCTCTCGGGAAGACGTTGATAAACTGGAAAGAATGCAAAGAAGATTTGCGAGGATGTTGCCAGGACTAGTGGGCCTGAGTTATAGGGAGAGGTTGGCCAGGCTAGGGCTTTATTCCTTGAGAGTTGAAGAATGAGGGGTGACCTTACTGAGGTGTGTAAAATCATGAGGGCCAAAGACAGGGTGAACACACACAGTCTTTTTCCCGATGTAGGGGAATTAAAAACTAGAGGGGGGCATAGGTTTAAGATGAGAGGGGAAAGAAAGGGACCTGAGGGGCAACTTCTTCACGCAGAGGGTGGCGTGTATCTGGAATGAGCTGGCAGAGAAAGTGGTTGAGGCAGGTACAATAGCAACATTTAAAAAGCATTTGGATAAGTACATGGATGGGAAAGGCTTAGAGGGATATGGGCCAAACGCGGGTAATGGGGACTGGCTGAGAGGGCACCATGTTTGGCATGGACTGGTTGGGCCAAAGGACCTATTTCCATGCTGTATTGCTCTATGACTCTAGGTATTGGAGGAATGTATTTTACAGTTGTATCAAACTCTGGTTGGACCCCATTTGGAGCAACTATGCTCCTTCAGGATGAATAGAAGAACAAAGAACAATGCAGCATTGGATCAGGCCCTTCGGCCCACCAAGCCTGTGCCGATACATGGCTTCTATACATTGGCCTATTGGAAAGGGTATAGTGCAGATTAGCCTGAATGATAACTTTTTTCAGTCAGAATATTATTTAACTGAAGGCAGAAAAGGACCTGGGTCCTTGTACATCAACCATAAAAAAGTCAGCCAGCAGGTATAGCAAGTGATTAAGAAGGGCAAACAGAAATCTGACCTCTATTGCAAGGGGGATGGAGTATAAAAGTAAGGTAGTCTTGCTACAGGGCATTGAGGCTGCACCTGGAGCAGTGTATAGTTCCAGTCTCCTTACTTAAGAAGGGATATACTTTCATTGGAGGCAGTACAGAGATGACCCACGAGGCTGATTTCTGGAATGGAGGGGGTGTTTTCTTGAGGGGAAAGGCTGAGGAGGTCGGACCGATACCCATTGAGGTTTAGAAGATGAGAGGTGATTGAGTTGCTGATAGTGCCAAGGATTGTCAGAGGATACAACAGGATATAGATAGATTGGAGACTTGGGCACAGGAATGGCAGATGGAGTTTAATCTGGACAAATGCGAGGTGATGCATTTTGGAGGATCAAATTTAGGTATGAATTATACTGTAAAGGACAGAACCCTTAGGAATATTAACATCCAGACGGATCTGGGTTTGCAGGTCCACAGTTCCCGAAAAACCATGGTGATTAAGGAGGTATATGGCATACTTGCCTTCATCAGCCAGGGATTGAGTAGAAGAGTCGGAAATCATGTTGCAGCTATATAAAACTTTGGTTAGGCTGCATTTGGATTATTGCATGCAGTTCTGGTCACCACACTACTAGAAGGATGGGGAAGCTTTGGAGAGGGAGCAACGAAGGTTCACCAGGATGTTGCGAAGTCTCAAGGGTGTTGACTATGAGGAGAGGTTGAATAAACTAGGATTGTTTTCACTGGAAAGATGGAGGCTGAGGGGAGACCTGATAGAGGTCTACAAAATTATGAGAAGCATCGACAGGGTGGACAGTCAGAGGCTTTTTTACCAGGGTGGAAGGATCAATTACAAGGGGGCACAAGTTCAAAGTGACAGGGGGCCAGTTTAAGGGAAATGTACAGGGGAAGTTTTTCATGCAGAGAATGGTAGGTGCCTGGAACGCGCTGCCAGAGGAGGTGGTGGAAGCAGACACATTAGCAACATTTAAGAGGCATCTGGATGGGCACATGAATAGGGAGGGAATAGAGGGATACGGACTGAGGAAGGGCAGAAGGGTTTTTTTTTTAGTTCAGTTCGAGCATCATGATCGGCATGGGCTTGGAGGGCTGAAGGGTCTGTTCCCGTGCTGTACTTTTCTTCGTACTTTGTTTGAAATGTTTTCTGAGGGGGCTTGACAGGGAGGACACTGAGAGGACGTTTTCAATCATTGGGAGAATCTAGAACTGGGGGCACAGTTGCAGAAAAAGAGATCTTCCGTTTAAGACTGAGGTGAGGGGGAATTTATTCCTTCAGATGGTTGTGCATCTTTGGAACTCTCTTCTCTTTTAGGTTTAAGGTGCGAGGGGCAAGGTTTAAAGGAGATGAACGAGGCAAGTTTTTTTACACAGAGGACGGTGGGTGCCTTGAACTCGCTGCCGGGGGAGTTAGTGGAAGCAGATACGAGAGTGACTTTTAGGGGGCGTCTTGACAAATACATGAATAGGATGGGAATAGAGGGATATGGTCCTCGGAAGGGTAGGGGGTTTTAGTTCAGACGGGTAGCATGGTCGGTGCAGGTGTGGAGGGCCGAATGGTCCAATAAGATGGAAAGCAGGGTTCAACAGAGCAACTGGTACAGGCTCAAAGGGCTGAATGGCCATCTTCTGACCACCCCCTCCCGCTAATTAATGAAAGTTGTAATTGTGCCAATTGTCATTTTCAACCACGGCAACACCTTAAATAAGTTGATGTGAAAATCCCGAGCGTATTTCGATTTTGGTGCCACTGTGTCCCAGACGTTAATAACTCCCCAGCTCAAAACACCCACCTGCAGATGACAGGAGTACACATGTTAGAAAATAAATGGAAATACAGAAACTAGAAGCAGGAGTAGGCCATTCAGCTCTTTGAGCGTGCTCTGCCATTCATTTTGATCATGGCTGATCACCAAATTCAATATCCTGATTCCATTTCCATGCCCCCCCACCCCCGGGTCCCATGATCCCGTAGCATTAACAGCTAAATCTAATTTCTTCTTGAAATATCATTTGTTAGAATTACACACTGAACCTGCACGTGTCAGAATTACTCACTGAACCGGTATGTGTTAGAATTACACACTGAACCGGTATGTGTTAGAATTACACACTGAACCGGTATGTGTTAGAATTAGACACTGAATCGGTATATGTTAGAATTACACACTGAACCGCAATGTGTTAGAATTACACACTGAACCTGCACGTGTTAGAATTACACACTGAACCTGCACGTGTTAGAATTACACACTGAACCGGTATGTGTTAGAATTAGACACTGAATCGGTATATGTTAGAATTACACACTGAACCGCAATGTGTTAGAATTACACACACAACCGGTATGTGTTAGAATTACACACTGAACAGGCACGAGTTACAATTACACACTGAACCGGTATGTGTTAGAATTACACACTGAACCGGTATGTGTTAGAATTACACACTGAACCGGTATGTGTTAGAATTACACACTGAACCGGTATGTGTTAGAATTACACACTGAACCGGCACGTGTTAGAATTAGACACTGAACCGGTATGTGTTCGAATTATACACTGAAGCGGCATGTGTTAGAATTACACACTGAACCGGCACGTGTTAGAATTAGACACTGAACCGGCACGTTTTAGAATTACACACTGACCCAGTAAGTGTTAGAATTACACACTGAACCGGTATGTGTTAGAGTTACACGCTGAAACGGTATGTGTTAGAATTACACACTGAAGCGGTATGTGTTCGAATTATACACTGAAGCGGCATGTGTTAGAATTACACACTGAACCGGTATATGTTAGAATTACACACTGAACCGGCACGTGTTAGAATTACACACTGAACCGGTATGTGTTAGAATTAGACACTGAACCTGCACATGTTCGAATTACACACTGAACCAGCAAGTGATAGAATTACACACTGAACCGGTATGTGTTAGAATTACACACTGAACCGGTATGTGTTAGAATTACACACAGAACCTGCACGTGTTAGAATTACACACAGAAATGGCATGGGTTAGAATTACACGCTGAACCGGTATGTGTTAGAATTACACACTGAAAAGGCACGTGGTAGAATTATACACTGAACCGGTATGTGTTAGAATTACACACTGAACCGGTATGTGTTAGAATTACACACTGAACCGGTATGTGTTAGAATTACACACTGAACCGTTATTGTGTTAGAATTACACACTGAACCGGTATGTGTTAGAATTACACACTGAACCGGTATGTGTTAGAATTACACACTGAACCGTTATTGTGTTAGAATTACACACTGAACCGGTATGTGTTAGAATTACACACTGAACCGGCAAGTGTTAGAATTACACACTGAACCGGTATAGAACATAGAACATAGAAAGCCACAGCACAAACAGGCCCTTCGGCCCACAAGTTGCGCTGATCATATCCCTACCTCTAGGCCTATCTATAGCCCTCAATCCCATTAAATCCCATGTACTCATCCAGAAGTCTCTTAAAAGACCCCAACGAGTTTGCCTCCACCACCACCGACGTCAGCCGATTCCACTCACCCACCACCCTGAGTGAAAAACTTACCCCTGACATCTCCTCTGTACCTACCCCCCAGCACCTTAAACCTGTGTCCTCTCGTAGCAACCATTTCAGCCCTTGGAAATAGCCTCTGAGAGTCTACCCTATCCAGACCTCTCAACATCTTGTAAACCTCTATCAGGTCACCTCTCATCCTTCGTCTCTCCAGGGAGAAGAGACCAAGCTCCCTCAACCTATCCTCATAAGGCATGCCCCCCAATCCAGGCAACATCCTTGTAAATCTCCTCTGCACCCTTTCAATGGCTTCAACATCTTTCCTGTAATGAGGCGACCAGAACTGCGCGCAGTACTCCAAGTGGGGTCTAACCAGGGTCCTATAAAGCTGCAGCATTATCTCCCGACTCCTAAACTCAATCCCTCGATTAATGAAGGCTAGTACGCCGTACGCCTTCTTGACCGCATCCTCCACCTGCGAGGCCGATTTAAGAGTCCTATGGACCCGGACCCCAAGGTCCTTCTGATCCTCTACACTGCTAAGAATGGTACCCTTCATATTATACTGCTGCTTCATCCCATTGGATCTGCCAAAATGGATCACTACACACTTATCCGGGTTGAAGTCCATCTGCCACTTCTCCGCCCAGTCTTGCATTCTATCTATGTCTCGCTGCAACTTCTGACATCCCTCCAAACTATCCACAACACCACCTACCTTGGTGTCGTCAGCAAACTTACCAACCCATCCCTCCACTTCCTCATCCAGGTCATTTATGAAAATGACAAACAGCAAGGGTCCCAGAACAGATCCCTGGGGCACTCCACTGGTCACTGACCTCCATGCAGAGAAAGACCCCTCCACAGCCACTCTCTGCCTTCTGCAGGCAAGCCAGTTCTGGATCCACAAGGCAACAGCCCCTTGGATCCCATGCCCTCTCACTTTCTCAAGAAGTCTTGCATGGGGGACCTTATCGAACACCTTGCTGAAGTCCATATAGACCACATCCACCGCTCTTCCTTCGTCAATGTGTTTGGTCACATTTTCAAAGAACTCAACCAGGCTCGTAAGGCACGACCTGCCCTTGACAAAGCCGTGCTGACTACTTTTGATCATACTAAACTTCTCTAGATGATCATAAATCCTGTCTCTCAGGATCCTCTCCATCAACTTACCAACCACTGAGGTTAGACTCACCGGTCGGTAATTTCCCGGGCTGTCCCTGTTCCCTTTCTTGAATATAGGGACCACATCTGCAATCCTCCAATCCTCCGGAACCTCTCCCGTCTCCATCGACGATGCAAAGATCATCACCAAAGGCTCCGCAATCTCCTCCCTCGCCTCCCACAGTAACCTGGGGTACATCCCATCCGGTCCCGGCGACTTACCAACCTTGATGCCATTCAATAGTTCCAACACATCCTCTTTCTTTATGTCCACATGCTCGATCCTTTCTGTCCACCGCAAACCAGCAGTACAACCACCCAGATCCCTTTCCACCGTGAATACCGAGGTGAAGTATTCATTAAGCACCTCCGCCATTTCTAAAGGTTCCACACAAACTTTTCCCCCTTCACCTTTTAAGGGTCCTATGCCTTCACATCTCATCCTTTTACTCTTGACATATTTGTAGAAAGCCTTGGGATTCTCCTTAATCTTACCCGCCAAGGTCTTCTCATGACCCCTTCTCGCTCTCCTAATTTCCTTCTTAAGCTCCTTCCTACATCCCGTATACTCCTCTAAATCCTTAACACCTCCTAGCTCTCTGAACCTTCTGTACGCCTCTCTTTTCTTATTCACCAGGTTCATCACAACCTTCATGCACCACGGTTCCCGTACCCTACCAACACCCCCCTGTCTCATCGGAACGTTGTCATGCAGAGCTCCAGACAAACATTCCTTGAAAATCCTCCACTTTCCTTCGGTACTTTTCCCCAAGAATGCCTCCTTCCAATTTACCCGTCTAATTTCCTCCCTGATGACACTGTATTTCCCTTTACTCCAGAGAAACACTTTCCTAGCCTGCCTGATCCTATCTCTTTCCAATGCTATCGTGAAGGAGATAGAATTATGATCGCTATCCCCAAGATGCTCACCCACCGAGAGATCCTCCACCTGTCCAGGTTCATTAGCCAGCACCAGATCAAGTGCAGCCTCTCCTCTAGTAGGCTTATCCACATACTGTGTCAGGAAACTCTCCTGGACACACCTAACAAACTCCTCTCCATCCAAACCCCTAGCCCTAGGGATATTCCAATCTATGTTTGGGAAATTAAAATCTCCCATCACGACAACTCTGTTATTCCTACATCTCTCCAGGATCTGTTTCCCCATCTGCTCCTCAACATCTCTGTTACTATTGGGCGGCCTATAGAAAACACCCAGCAAAGTTACCGACCCCTTCCTGTTCCTAACCTACACCCACAGAGACTCCGTAGTCAATCCCTCCACGGCGTCCACCTTCTCTACAGCCGTGACACTATCCCTGATCAACAGTGCCACTCCCCCCCCTCTCTTGCCTCCCTCCCTGTCCTTCCTGAAACATCTAAAACCCGGCACCTGAAGCACCCAGTCCTGTCCCTGAGACATCCAAGTCTCCGTAATGGCCACCACATCACAATTCGAAGCAGCAATCCACGCTCTAAGCTCATCCACTTTATTCACTACACTCCTGGCATTAAAATAGTCACATCTCAGACCTTCAGCCTGAGCACTTCCCTTCTCCATCACTCGTCTAACCTCCCTCTTACCCTGTCTACATTCCTTATCTATTTGCGAGCTAACCTCCTCGCTCTCAGTCCCCTCATTTCGATTCCCTCCCCCCAACCTTTCTAGTTTAAAGTCTCTCCAGTAGCCTTAGCCAACCTTCCCGCCAGGATATTGGTCCCCCTGGGATTCAAGTGCCACCCGTCTTTTTTAAACAGGTCACACCTGCCCCTAAAGAGGTCCCAATGATCCAAGTACCCAAATCCTTGTCCCTTGCTCCAGTCCCTCAGCCACGCATTCATTCTCCACCGATTCCTGTTCTCACTCTCCCGCGGCACAGGCAGCAATCCCGAGATTACTACCTTTGCATTCCTCTTTCTCAGCTGTCTACCTAACTCCCTATATTCTCTTTTCATGACCCCTTCCCTCTTCCTACCTATGTCAGCAGTACCTATATGCATCACGACCTTCGGCTCCTCTCCCTCCCCCTTCAGGATTTCTGGGACTCGACCAGAGGCATCCCGGACCCCTACACCAGGGTGGCAAACCACCATCCGAGAGTCCCGTCTGTGTCCGCAAAAACGCCTATCTGACCCCCTCACCGTAGAGTCCCCAATTAGCACTACCCTCCTTTCCTTACCCTTTTGCACTACTGGGCCAGGCTCAGCTCCAGAGACACTGCCACCGCTGCTTCCCCCAGGTGGGCTGTCCTCCCCAGTAGTACTCAGACAGGAGTACTTATTATTAAGGGGCACATCCACCGGGGTGCTCACCATCAACCGAGCTTTCTCCTTCCTCACTGTTACCCAGTTACCCTCCTCCCGTGGTCCCGGTGTGACCACCTGCCGATAGCTCCTGTCAATGACCTCACTATCCCTAACCCGGCGAAGGTCCTCGAGCTGCAATTCCAGTTCCCTAACATGGTCCCTTAGGAACCGCAGCTCAACACACCCAGCACAGATATGGTCGTCCGGGAGGCTAGGAGCCTCCAGGACCTCCCACATCCTACATTGGGAACAACATACTGGCCTCACACTCATAATTGCCCTTTTAAACACACAGGGAAAAAAAAAGTGAATGAAAATTTTAAACTTACCTTTCCTCCTCCTGTTTTCTCCAAAGCCCTGCTCTCACTGGGTCTTTTTTTTAGGTTAGAGGAGGAGGGAGGGTGGGATACTCTACAAGTGTAGAGTATCGGGATTCCTCTCTGTTCCAATTTATTGGGGGAAAAAAAAATCTCTCTCTCCCAGACCTCCCTGCGCGACCACTTCCGGGTTTTGATATTTAAAAAAAAACCCGCGAAAAAGTAAGTTACAAAATAACAGCGCTTACCCGCAGCACTCCTCTCGCGAATCTCTCCCTCTCTGCTGTACTTCCAAGAAGCAATGAGGCCGATTCACTGAGGTGAGTAACTTTTAAAAAATCTCTCTCTCCCAGACCTCCCTGCGCGACCACTTCCGGGTTTAGATATTTTTTAAAAAACCCGCGAAAAAGTAAGTTAAAAAATAAAAGCGCTTGCCCGCAGCACTCCTCTCGCATATGTGTTAGAATTACACACTGAACCTACACGTGTTAGAATGACGGACTGAATCGGCACGTGTTAGAATTACACACTGAATCGGCACGTGTTAGAATTACACACTGAACCAGTATGTGTTAGAATTACACACCGACTTGGTATGTGTTCGAATTACACACTGAACCGGCACGTGTTAGAATTAGACACTGAACCGGCACGTGTTAGAATTACACACTGAACCGGTATGTGTTAGTATTACACACTGAACTGGTATGTGTTAGAATTACACACTGAATCCGCACGTGTTAGAATTACACACTGAACAGGCACATGTTAGAATTACACACACAACCGGTATGTGTTAGAATTACACACTGAACTGGTATGTGTTAGAATTATACACTGAATCCGCACGTGTTAGAATTACACACTGAACCTGTGTGTGTTAGAATTTCACACTGAACCGGTATGTGTAAGAATTACACACAGAACCGGTATGTGTTAGAATTACACACTGAACAGGCACGTGTTACAATTACACCCTGAACCGGTATGTGTTAGAATTACACACTGAACCGGTATGTGTTAGAATTACAAACTGAACCGGCACGTGTTAGAATTAGACACTGAACCGGCACGTTTTAGAATTACACACTGAACCAGTAAGTGTTAGAATTACACACTGAACCGGTATGTGTTAGAATTACACACTGAACTGGCACGTGTTTGAATTACACACTGAACCGGCACGTGTTCGAATTACACACTGAACCGGTATGTGTTAGAATTAGACACTGAATCGGTATATGTTAGAATTACACACTGAAACGGTATGTGTTAGAATTAGACACTGAACCGGTATATGTTAGAATTACACACTGAAGCGGTATGTGTTAGAATTACACACTGAAGCAGTATGTATTAGAATTACACACTGAATCGGTATGTGTTAGAATTACACACTGAACCTGTGTGTGTTAGAATTTCACACTGAACCGGTATGTGTAAGAATTACACACAGAACCGGTATGTGTTAGAATTACACACTGAACAGGCACATGTTAGAATTACACACACAACCGGTATGTGTTAGAATTACACACTGAACTGGTATGTGTTAGAATTATACTCTGAATCCGCACGTGTTAGAATTACACACTGAATCCGCACGTGTTTGAATTACACACTGAATCGGCACGTGTTAGAATTACACACTGAACCAGTAAGTGTTAGAATTACACACTGAACCGGTATGTGTTAGAATTACACACTGAACCGGCACATGTTAGAATTACACACTGAACCGCCATGTGTTCGAATTACACACTGAACCGGTATGAGTTAGAATTACACACTGAACCGGTATGTGTTAGAATTATACACTGAACCTGCACGTGTTCGAATTACACACTGAACCGGTATGTGTTAGAATTAGACACTGAATCGGTATATGTTAGAATTACACACCGAAACGGTATGTGTTAGAATTAGACACTGAACCGGTATATGTTAGAATTACACACTGAAGCGGTATGTGTTAGAATTACACACTGAAGCAGTATGTGTTAGAATTACACACTGAACCGGTATGTGTTAGAATTACACACTGAACCGGTATGTGTTAGAATTACACACTGAACCGGTATGTGTTAGAATTACACACTAAACCTGTGTGTGTTAGAATTTCACACTGAACCGGTATGTGTAAGAATTACACACAGAACTGGTATGTGTTAGAATTACACACTGAACCGGTATGTGTTAGAATTACACACTGAACAGGCACATGTTAGAATTACACACAGAACCGGTATGTGTTAGAATTACACACTGAACTGGTATGTGTTAGAATTATACTCTGAATCCACACGTGTTAGAATTACACACTGAATCGGCACGTGTTAGAATTACACACTGAACCAGTAAGTGTTAGAATTACACACTGAACCGGTATGTGTTAGAATTACACACTGAACCGGCACATGTTAGAATTACACACTGAACCGCCATGTGTTCGAATTACACACTGAACCGGTAGGAGTTAGAATTACAGACTGAACCGGTATGTGTTAGAATTATACACTGAACCTGCACGTGTTTGAATTACACACTGAACCGGAATGTGTTAGAATTACACACTGAACCGGTATGTGTTAGAATTACACACTGAACCGGTATGTATTAGAATTACACACTGAACCGGTATGTGTTAGAATTACACACTGAACCGGTATGTGTTAGAATTACACACTGAACCGGTATGTATGAGAATTACACACAGAACCAGCACATTTTAGAATTACACACTGAACCGGTATGTGTTAGAATTACACACTGAACCAGCACATTTTAGAATTACACACTGAACCGGTACATGTTAGGATTACACACTGAACCGGTATGTGTTAGAATTACACACTGAACCGGTATGTGTTAGAATTACACACTGAACCGGTATGTGTTAGAACTACACACTGAACCGGTACATGTTAGGATTACACACTGAACCGGTATGTGTTAGAATTACACACTGAACCGCCATGTGTTAGAATTACACACTGAACCGGTATGTGTTAGAATTACACACTGAACCGGTATGTATTAGAATTACACACTGAACCGGTATGTGTTAGAATTACACACTGAACCAGCACATTTTAGAATTACACACTGAACCGGCACATGTTAGGATTACACACTGAACCGGTATGTGTTAGAATTACACACTGAACCGGTACATGTTAGAGTTACACACTGAACCGGTACATGTTAGAATTACACACTGAACCGGTACGTGTTACAATTACACCCTGAACCGGTATGTGTTAGAATTACACACTGAACCGGCACGTGTTAGAATTAGACACTGAACCGGCACGTTTTAGAATTACACACTGAACCAGTAAGTGTTAGAATTACACACTGAACCGGTATGTGTTAGAATTACACACTGAACTGGCACGTGTTTGAATTACACACTGAACCGGCACGTGTTCGAATTACACACTGAACCGGTATGTGTTAGAATTAGACACTGAACCGGTATATGTTAGAATTACACACTGAAGCGGTATGTGTTAGAATTACACACTGAAGCAGTATGTGTTAGAATTACACACTGAACCGGTATGTGTTAGAATTACACACTGAACCTGTGTGTGTTAGAATTTCACACTGAACCGGTATGTGTAAGAATTACACACAGAACCGGTATGTGTTAGAATTACACACTGAACCGGTATGTGTTAGAATTACACACTGAACAGGCACATGTTAGAATTACACACAGAACCGGTATGTGTTAGAATTGCACACTGAACAGGCACATGTTAGAATTACACACACAACCGGTATGTGTTAGAATTACACACTGAACCGGTATGTGTTAGAATTACACACTGAACAGGCACATGTTAGAATTACACACAGAACCGGTATGTGTTAGAATTACACACTGAACAGGCACATGTTAGAATTACACACACAACCGGTATGTGTTAGAATTACACACTGAACTGGTATGTGTTAGAATTACACACTGAACCTGCACATTTTAGAATTACACACTGAACCGGTACATGTTAGAGTTACACACTGAACCGGTATGTGTTAGAATTACACACTGAACCGGTATGTGTTAGAATTACACACTGAACCGCACATTTTAGAATTACACACTGAACCGGTATGTGTTAGAATTACACACTGAACCGGCACATTTTAGAGTTACACACTGAACCGGTATGTGTTAGAATTACACACTGAACCGGTATGTGTTAGAATTACACACTGAACCGGTATGTGTTAGAATTACACACTGAACCGGTATGTGTTAGAATTACACACTGAACCGGTATGTGTTAGAATTACACACTGAACCGGTATGTGTTAGAATTACACACTGAACAGGCACATGTTAGAATTACACACAGAACCGGTATGTGTTAGAATTACACACTGAACCGGCACATTTTAGAATTACACACTGAACCGGTACATGTTAGAGTTACACACTGAACCGGTACATGTTAGAATTACACACTGAACCGGTACGTGTTAGAATTACACACTGAACCGCCATGTGTTAGAATTACACACTGAACCGGTATGTGTTAGAATTACACACTGAACCGGTATGTGTTAGAATTGTACACTGAACCGGTATGTGTTAGAATTACACACTGAACCTGCACGTGTTAGAATTACACACTGAATCGGCACGTGTTAGAATTACACACTGAACAGGTATGTGTTAGAATTACACACTGAACCAGCACGTGTTAGAATGACACAGTGAATTGCACACTGAATCAGCATGGATTTGTAAGAGGGAGGTCATGCCTTACAAATTTGGTGGAGTTTTTTGAGGAAGTGACAAACACGGTTGACGAAGGAAGGGCCGTGGATGTCGTCGAAATGGATTTCAGTAAGGCATTTGACAAAGTCCCACTTGGCAGGTTGGTTAAGAAGGTTAAGGCTAATGGGATACAAGGAGAAGTGGCTAGATGGGTGGAGATCTGGCTTGGCCATAGGAGACAGAGGGTAGCGGTCAAAGGGTCTTTTTCCGGCTGGAGGTCTGTGACCAGTGGTGTTCCGCAGGGCTCTGTACTGGGACCTCTGCTATTTGTGATATATATATAAATGATTTGGAAGAAGGTGTAACTGGTGTTATTAGCAAGTTTGCGGATGACACGAAGATGGCTGGAGTTGCGGATAGCGATGAGCATTGTCGGGCAATACAGCAGGATATAGATAGGCTGGAAAATTGGGCAGAGAGGTGGCAGATGGAATTTAATCCGGATCAATGCAAAGTGATGCATTTTGGAAGAAATAATGTAGGGAGGAGTTCTACAATAAATGGTAGAGTCATCAACAGTATTGAAACACAGAGGGACCTAGGTGTGCAAGTCCACAAAACCTTGAAGGTGGCAACACAGGTGGAGAAGGTGGTGAAGAAGGCATATGATATGCTTGCCTTTATAGGACGGGGTATAGAGTATAAAAGCTGGAGTCTGATGATGCAGCTGTATAGAACGCTGGTTAGGCCACATTTGGAGGACTGCGTCCAGTTCTGGTCGCCGCACTACCAGAAGGATGTGGAGATATTAGAGACATTGCAGAGAAGGTTTACCAGGATGGTATGGAGGGTCTTAGCTATGAGGAGAGATTGGGTAAACTGGGGTTGTTCTCCCTGGAAAGACGGAGAATGAGGGGAGATCTAATAGAGGTGTACAAGATTATGAAGGGGATAGATAGGGTGAACGGTGGGAAGCTTTTTCCCAGATCAGAAGTGACGATCACGTGGGATCACGGGCTCAAGATGAGAGTGGCGAAGTATAACTCAGATATTAGAGGGATGTTTTTTACACAGAGCA
Organism: Mustelus asterias; assembly: GCF_964213995.1. NCBI lineage: Eukaryota > Metazoa > Chordata > Chondrichthyes > Carcharhiniformes > Triakidae > Mustelus > Mustelus asterias. Next base: position 98,826 of record NW_027590781.1, read on the forward strand.
TGGGGTGGGCCTGGAATGCGCTGCAAAGTAGGGTGGTGGAGGCAGACACGCTGACATCATTTAAGACTTACCTGGATAGTCACATGAGCAGCCTGGGAGGGATACAAACGATTGGTCAAAGATTGGTCTCGTTGGACCAAGGAGCGGCACAGGCATGGAGGGCCGAAGGGCCTGTTTCCAGTGCTGTACTGTTCTTTGTGTTAGAATTACACACTGAACCGGGACGGGTTAGAATTTCACACTGAACCGGAACGTGTTAGAATTACACACTGAACCAGTATGTGTTAGAATTACACATTGAATCAACACGTGTTAGAATTACACATTGAATCAACACGTGTTAGAATTACACATTGAATCAACACGTGTTAGAATTACACACTGAACCGGTAAGTGTTAGAATTACACACTGAACCGGTATGTGTTAAAATTACACATTGAATCAACACGTGTTAGAATTACACACTGAACCAGTATGTGTTAGAATTACACACTGAACCGGTATGTGTTAGAATTACACACAGAACTGGCCCGTGTTAGAATTACACACAGAACCGGCACGTGTCAGAATTACACACTGAATCAACACGTGTTAGAATTACACACTGAACCGGTATGTGTTAGAATTACACATTGAATCAACACGTGTTAGAATTACAAACTGAACCAGTATGTGTTAGAATTACACACTGAACCAGTATGTGTTAGAATTACACACTGAACCGGTATGTGTTAGAATTACACACTGAACCGGTAAGTGTTGGAATTACACACTGAATCAACACGTATTAGAATTACACACTGAACCGGTATGTGTTAGAATTACACACTGAACCGCTATGTGTTAGAATTACACACAGAACTGGCCCGTGTTAGAATTACACACAGAACCGGCACGTGCTAGAATTACACACTGAACCGGCACGTGTCAGAATTACACACTGAATCAACACGTGTTAGAATTACACACTGAACCGGTATGTGTTAGAATTACACACTGAACCGGCACATGGTAGAATTACACATTGAACCAGTATGTGTTAGAATTATACACTGAACCGGCACGTGTTAGAATTACACACTGAACCGGTATGTGTTAGAATTACACACTGAACCGGCACATGGTAGAATTACACATTGAACCAGTATGTGTTAGAATTATACACTGAACCGGCACGTGTTAGAATTACACACTGAACCGGTATTGTGTTAGAATTACACACTGAACCGGTATGTGTTAGAATTACACACTGAACCGGTATGTGTTAGAATTACACACTGAACCAGTATGTGTTAGAATTACACACTGAACCGGTATGTGTTAGAATTACACTGAACCGGTATGTGTTAGAATTACACACAGAACTGGCCCGTGTTAGAATTACACACAGAACCGGCACATGTTAGAATTACACACTGAACCAGTATGTGTTAGAATTACACATTGAATCAACACGTGTTAGAATTACACACTGAACCAGTATGTGTTAGAATTACACACTGAACCAGTATGTGTTAGAATTACACTGAACCGGTATGTGTTAGAATTACACACAGAACTGGCCCGTGTTAGAATTACACACAGAACCGGCACATGTTAGAATTACACACTGAACCAGTATGTGTTAGAATTACACACTGAACCGGTATGTGTTAGAATTACACACTGAACCGGTATGTGTTAGAATTACACACAGAACTGGACCGTGTTAGAATTACACACAGAACCGGCACATGTTAGAATTACACACTGAACCAGTATGTGTTAGAATTACACACTGAACCGGGATGTGTTAGAATTACACACTGAACCGGTATGAGTTAGAATTACACACTGAACCGGTACGTGTTAGAATTACACACTGAACTGCTATGTCTTAGAATTGCACACTGAGCCGGTAGGTATTAGAATTACACACTGAACCGGTATGTGTTAGAATTACACACTGAACAGGTATGTATTAGAATTACACACTGAACCGGTATGTGTTCGAATTGTACACTGAAGCGGCATGTGTTAGAATTACAGACTGAATCGGTAGGTGTTAGAATTACACACTGAACCGGCACGTGTTGGAATTACACACAGAACCGGCACGTGTTAGAATTACACACTGAACCGGTATGTGTTTGAATTACACACTGAACCGGCACGTGTTAGAATTACACACTGAACTGCTATGTCTTAGAATTACACACTGAGCCGGTATGTGTTAGACATACACACGAACCGGTATGTGTTAGAATTACACACTGAACCGGTATGTGTTAGAATTACACACTGAACCAGTATGTGTTAGAATTACACACTGAACCGATATGTGTTAGAATTACACACTGAATCAACACGCATTAGAATTACACACTGAACCGGTATGTGTTAGAATTACACACTGAACCGGTATGTGTTAGAATTACACACAGAACCGGTATGTGTTAGAATTACACACTGAACCGGCACATGGTAGAATTACACATTGAACCGGCACGTGTTAGAATTACACACTGAATCAACATGTGTTTGAATTACACACTGAACTGCTATGTCTTAGAATTACACACTGAGCCGGTATGTGTTAGACATACACACGAACCGGTATGTGTTAGAATTACACACTGAACCGGTATGTGTTAGAATTACACACTGAACCAGTATGTGTTAGAATTACACACTGAACCGATATGTGTTAGAATTACACACTGAATCAACACGCATTAGAATTACACACTGAACCGGTATCTGTTAGAATTACACACTGAACCGGTATGTGTTAGAATTACACACAGAACCGGTATGTGTTAGAATTACACACAGAACCGGCACGTGCTGGAATTACACACTGAACTGGCACGGGTTAGAATTACACACTGAAACAACACATGTTAGAAGTAAACACTGAACCAACATGTGTTAGAATTACACACTGAACCGGTATGTGTTAGAATTACACACTGAACCGGTATGTGTTAGAATTACACACTGAACCTGTGTGTGTTAGAATTACACACTGAACAGGCACATGTTAGAATTACACACTGAACCAGTATGTGTTAGTATTACACACTGAACAGGTATGTGTTAGAATTACACATTGAACCGGTATGTGTTAGAATTACACACTGAACCGACACGTGTTAGAATTACACACTGAACCGGCACGTGTTAGAATTACACATTGAATCAACACGTGTTAGAATTACGCACTGAACCAACACATGTTAGCATTACACACTGAACCGGTATGTGTTAGAATTACACACTGAACCGGTATTGTGTTAGAATAACACACTGAACTGGCACGTGTTAGAATTACATACTGAACCAGCAGATGTTAGAATTACACACTGAATCAGCACATGTTAGAATTAAACACTGAACCAACACCTGTTAGAATTACACACTGAACCGGTATGTGTTAGAATTACACACTGAACCGGTATGTGTTAGAATTACACACTGAACCGGCACATGTTAGAATTACACACTGAACCGGTATTGTGTTAGAATTACACACAGAACCGGTATGTGTTAGAATTACACACTGAACAGGTATGTGTTAAAATTACACATTGAGCCAGTACGTGTTAGAATTACACACTGAACCGGAATGTGTTAGAATTACACACTGAACCGGCATATGTTAGAATTACACACTGAACCGGTATGTGTTCGAATTATACACTGAAGCGGCATGTGTTAGAATAACAGACTGAATCGGTCGGTGTTAGAATTACACACTGAACCGGTATGTGTTAGAATTACACACTGAACCGCCACGTGTTGGAATTACACACTCAACCGGCACGTGTTGGAATTACACACTGAACCGGATGTGTTGGAATTATACACTGAACCGCCACATTTTAGAATTACACACTGAACCGGTCTGTGTTAGAATTACACACTGAACTGGCACGTGTTGGAATTACACACTGAACCGGCACGTGTTGGAATTACACACTGAACCGGCACGTGTTAGAATTACACACTGAACCGGATGTGTTGGAATAACACACTGAACCGGCACATTTTAGAATTATATACTGAACCGGTATGTGTTCGAATTACACACTGACCCAGTATGTGTTAGAATTACACACTGAACCGGCACGTGTTAGAATTACAGACTGAACCGGAATGTGTTAGAAATGCACACTGAATCGGCACGTGTTAGAAATAAACACTGAACCGTTCTGTGTTAGAATTACAAACTTAACTGGTATGTGTTAGAATTACACACTGAACCGACACGTGTTAGAATTACACACTGAACCGGTATGTGTTAGAATTACATACTGAACCGGCACGTGTTGGAATTACACACTGAATCAACACGTGTTTGGATTACACACTGAACCGGTATGAGTTAGAATTACACACTGAACCGGTATGTGTTAGAATTAGACACTGAACCGCTATGTGTTAGAATTACACACTGAACTGGCACATGGTAGAATTACACATTGAACCGGCACATGGTAGAATTACACACTGAACCGGTATGTGGTAGAATTACACAGTGAACCGGCACCTGTTAGAATTACACACTGAACCAACACATGTTAGAATTACACACTGAACCGGTATGTGTTAGAATTACACACTGAACCGCTATGTGTTAGAATTACACACTGAACCGGTATGAGTTAGAATTACACACTGAACCGGTATGTGTTAGAATTACACACTGAACCGGTATGTGTTAGAATTACACACTGAACCGGTATGTGTTAGAATTACACACTGAACCGGTATGTGTTAGAATTACACACTGAACCGTTATTGTGTTAGAATTACACACTGAACCGCCACGTGTTAGAATTACACACTGAACTGGCACGTGTTAGAATTACACACTGAACTGGCACGGGTTAGAATTACACACTGAAACAACACCTGTTAGAATTACACACTGAACCGGAATGTGTTAGAATTACACACTGAACCGGTATGTGTTAGAATTACACACTGAACAGGCACATGTTAGAATTACACACTGAACTGGCACATGTTAGAATTACACACTGAACCGGTATGTGTTAGAATTACACACTGAACCGGTATGTGTTAGAATTACACACTGAACGGCACATGTTAGAATTACACACTGAACCGACACGTGTTAGAATTACACACTGAACCGGCACATGTTAGAATTACACACTGAACCGACACGTGTTAGAATTACACACTGAACCGGCACGTGTTAGAATTACACATTGAATCAACACGTGTTAGAATTACACTCTGAACCAACACATGTTAGCATTACACACTGAACCGGTATGTGTTAGAATTACACACTGAACCGGTATTGTGTTAGAATTACACACTGAACCAGTATGTGTTAGAATTACACACTGAACTGGCACGGGTTAGAATTACACACTGAACTGGCACGAGTTAGAATTACACACTGAACCGGTATGTGTTAGAATTACACACTGAACTGGTATGTTTTAGAATTACACACTGAACTGGCACGGATTAGAATTACACACTGAACCGGCACGTGTTGGAATTACACACTGAACCGGCAGATGTTAGAATTACACACTGAATCAGCACATGTTAGAATTAAACACTGAACCAACACCTGTTAGAATTACACACTGAACCGGAATGTGTTAGAATAACAGACTGAATCGGTCGGTGTTAGAATTACACACTGAACCGGTATGTGTTAGAATTACACACTGAACCGGCACGTGTTGGAATTACACACTGAACCGGTATGTGTTGGAATTATACACTGAACCGCCACATTTTAGAATTACACACTGAACCGGTCTGTGTTAGAATTACACACTGAACTGGCACGTGTTGGAATTACACACTGAACCGGCACGTGTTAGAATTACACACTTAACCGGATGTGTTGGAATAACACACTGAACCGGCACATTTTAGAATTATATACTGAACCGGTATGTGTTCGAATTACACACTGTCCCAGTATGTGTTAGAATTACACACTGAACCGGCACGTGTTAGAATTACAGACTGAACCGGAATGTGTTAGAATTAGACACTGAACCGCTATGTGTTAGAATTACACACTGAACCGGTATGTGTAGAATTACACACTGAACCGGTATGTGTTAGTATTACACACTGAACCGGCACATGGTAGAATTACACATTGAACCGGCACGTGTTAGAATTACACACTGAATCAACATGTGTTAGAATTACACACTGAACCGGTATGAGTTAGAATTACACACTGAACCGGCACATGTTAGAATTACACACTGAACCGCCACGTGTTGGAATTACACACTGAACTGGCACGTGTTAGAATTACACACTGAACTGGCACGGGTTAGAATTACACACTGAAACAACACATGTTAGAAGTAAACACTGAACCAACACGTGTTAGAATTACACACTGAACCGGTATGTGTTAGAATTACACACTGAACCGGTATGTGTTAGAATTACACACTGAACTGGCACGGGTTAGAATTACACACTGAACCGGCACGTGTTGGAATTACACACTGAACCGGCAGATGTTAGAATTACACACTGAACCGGCACATGTTAGAATTACACACTGAACCGGTATGTGTTAGAATTACACACTGAACCGGCACGTGTTGGAATTACACACTGAACCGGCAGATGTTAGAATTACACACTGAACCGGTATGTGTTAGAATTACACACTGAACCGGCACATGTTAGAATTACACACTGAACCGGCACATGTTAGAATTACACACTGAACCGCAATGTGTTAGAATTACACATTGACCCAGCACGTGTTAGAATTACACACTGAACCGGAATGTGTTTGAATTACACACTGAACCGGCATATGTTAGAATTACACACTGAACCGGTATGTGTTCGAATTATACACTGAAGCGGCATGTGTTAGAATAACAGACTGAATCGGTCGGTGTTAGAATTACACACTGAACCGGTATGTGTTAGAATTACACACTGAACCGCCACGTGTTGGAATTACACACTGAACCGGTATGTGTTGGAATTATACACTGACCCGCCACATTTAAGAATTATATACTGAACCGGTATGTGTTCGAATTACACACTGACCCAGTATGTGTTAGAATTACACACTGAACCGGCACGTGTTAGAATTAAACACTGAACCAACACCTGTTAGAATTACACACTGAACCGGTATGTGTTAGAATTACACACTGAACCGGCACATGTTAGAATTACACACTGAACCGCAATGTGTTAGAATTACACATTGAGCCAGTACGTGTTAGAATTACACACTGAACCGGAATGTGTTAGAATTACACACTGAACCGGCATATGTTAGAATTACACACTGAACCGGTATGTGTTCGAATTATACACTGAAGCGGCATGTGTTAGAATAACATACTGAATCGGTCGGTGTTAGAATTACACACTGAACCGGTGTGTGTTAGAATTACACACTGAATTGGCACGTGTTGGAATTACACACTGAACCGGCACGTGTTAGAATTACACACTGAACCGGATGTGTTGGAATAACACACTGAACCGGCACATTTTAGAATTATATACTGAACCGGTATGTGTTCAAATTACACACTGACCCAGTATGTGTTAGAATTACACACTGAACTGGCATGTGTTAGAATTACAGACTGAACCGGAATGTGTTAGAAATGCACACTGAATCGGCACGTGTTAGAAATAAACACTGAACCGTTATGTGTTAGAATTACACACTTAACTGGTATGTGTTAGAATTACACACTGAACCGACACGTGTTAGAATTACACATTGAACCGGTATGTGTTAGAATTACATACTGAACCGGCACGTGTTGGAATTACACACTGAATCAACACGTGTTTGGATTACACACTGAACCGGTATGAGTTAGAATTACACACTGAACCGGTATGTGTTAGAATTAGACACTGAACCGCTATGTGTTAGAATTACACACTGAACCGGTATGTGTTGGAATTACACACTGAACCGGCATGAGTTCGAATTACACACTGAACCGGTATGTGTTCGAATTATACACTGAAGCGGCATGTGTTAGAATTACACACTGAACCGGCACATTTTAGAATTACACACTGAACTGGTATGTGTTAGAATTACACACTGAGCCGGTATGTGTTAGAATTACACACGGACCTGGTATGTGTTAGAATTACACACTGAACCGGTATATGTTAGAATTAGACACTGAACCGGCACGTGTTAGAATTACATACTGAACCGGTATGTGTTCGAATTACACACTGAACCTGTATGTTTTAGAATTACACACTGGACCGGCACGTGTTAGAATTACACACTGAACTGCTATGTCTTAGAATTACACACTGAACCGGTATGTCTTAGAATTACACACTGAGCTGGTATGTGTTAGAATTACACATTGAATCAACACGTGTTAGAATTACACACTGAACCAGTATGTGTTAGAAATACACACTGAACCAGTATGTGTTAGAATTACACACTGAACCGGTATGATGTTAGAAATACACACTGACCTGGCACGTGTTTGAATTACACACTGAACCGGTATGTGTTAGAATTACACACTGAACCGGTATGTGTTAGAATTACACACTGAACCGGTATGTGTTAGAATTACACACTGAACCGATATGTGTTAGAATTACACACTGAACCGGTATGTGTTAGAATTACACAGTGAACCAGTATGTGTTAGAATTACACACTGAACCAGTATGTGTTAGAATTACACACTGAACCGGTATGTGTTAGAATTACACACTGAACCAGTATGTGTTAGAAATACACACTGAACTGGCACGTGTTCGAATTACACACTGAACCGGCACATGTTGGAATTACACACTGAACCGGTATGTGTTGGAATTACACACTGAACCGGTATGTGTTGGAATTATACACTGAACCGGCACATTTTAGAATTACACACTGAAGCGGTAGGTGTTAGAATTACACACTGAACCGGCACGTGTTAGAATTACAGACTGAACCGGAATGTGTTAGAAATGCACACTGAATCGACACGTGTTAGAATTACACACTGAACCGGTATGTGTTAGAATTACACACTGAACCGGTATGTGTTAGAATTACACACTGAACTGGCACATGTTAGAATTACACACTGAACCGCAATGTGTTAGAATTACACATTGAGCCAGTACGTGTTAGAATTACACACTGAACCGGAATGTGTTAGAATTACACACTGAACCGGCATATGTTAGAATTACACACTGAACCGGTATGTGTTCGAATTATACACTGAAGCGGCATGTGTTAGAATAACATACTGAATCGGTCGGTGTTAGAATTACACACTGAACCGGTGTGTGTTAGAATTACACACTGAATTGGCACGTGTTGGAATTACACACTGAACCGGCACGTGTTAGAATTACACACTTAACCGGATGTGTTGGAATAACACACTGAACCGGCACATTTTAGAATTATATACTGAACCGGTATGTGTTCGAATTACACACTGACCCAGTATGTGTTAGAATTACACACTGAACCGGCATGTGTTAGAATTACAGACTGAACCGGAATGTGTTAGAAATGCACACTGAATCGGCACGTGTTAGAAATAAACACTGAACCGTTATGTGTTAGAATTACACACTTAACTGGTATGTGTTAGAATTACACACTGAACCGACACGTGTTAGAATTACACATTGAACCGGTATGTGTTAGAATTACATACTGAACCGGCACGTGTTGGAATTACACACTGAATCAACACGTGTTTGGATTACACACTGAACCGGTATGAGTTAGAATTACACACTGAACCGGTATGTGTTAGAATTAGACACTGAACCGCTATGTGTTAGAATTACACACTGAACCGGTATGTGTTGGAATTACACACTGAACCGGCATGAGTTCGAATTACACACTGAACCGGTATGTGTTCGAATTATACACTGAAGCGGCATGTGTTAGAATTACACACTGAACCGGCACATTTTAGAATTACACACTGAACTGGTATGTGTTAGAATTACACACTGAGCCGGTATGTGTTAGAATTACACACGGACCTGGTATGTGTTAGAATTACACACTGAACCGGTATATGTTAGAATTAGACACTGAACCGGCACGTGTTAGAATTACATACTGAACCGGTATGTGTTCGAATTACACACTGAACCTGTATGTTTTAGAATTACACACTGGACCGGCACGTGTTAGAATTACACACTGAACTGCTATGTCTTAGAATTACACACTGAACCGGTATGTCTTAGAATTACACACTGAGCTGGTATGTGTTAGAATTACACATTGAATCAACACGTGTTAGAATTACACACTGAACCAGTATGTGTTAGAAATACACACTGAACCAGTATGTGTTAGAATTACACACTGAACCGGTATGATGTTAGAAATACACACTGAACTGGCACGTGTTTGAATTACACACTGAACCGGTATGTGTTAGAATTACACACTGAACCGGTATGTGTTAGAATTACACACTGAACCGGTATGTGTTAGAATTACACACTGAACCGGTATGAGTTAGAATTACACACTGAACCGGTATGTGTTAGAATTACACACTGAACCAGTATGTGTTAGAAATACACACTGAACTGGCACGTGTTCGAATTACACACTGAACCGGCACATGTTGGAATTACACACTGAACCGGTATGTGTTGGAATTACACACTGAACCGGTATGTGTTGGAATTATACACTGAACCGGCACATTTTAGAATTACACACTGAAGCGGTAGGTGTTAGAATTACACACTGAACCGGCACGTGTTAGAATTACAGACTGAACCGGAATGTGTTAGAAATGCACACTGAATCGACACGTGTTAGAATTACACACTGAACCGGTATGTGTTAGAATTACACACTGAACCGGTATGTGTTAGAATTACACACTGAACCGGCACATGTTAGAATTACACACTGAACCGCAATGTGTTAGAATTACACATTGAGCCAGTACGTGTTAGAATTACACACTGAACCGGAATGTGTTAGAATTACACACTGAACCGGCATATGTTAGAATTACACACTGAACCGGTATGTGTTCGAATTATACACTGAAGCGGCATGTGTTAGAATAACATACTGAATCGGTCGGTGTTAGAATTACACACTGAACCGGTGTGTGTTAGAATTACACACTGAATTGGCACGTGTTGGAATTACACACTGAACCGGCACGTGTTAGAATTACACACTGAACCGGATGTGTTGGAATAACACACTGAACCGGCACATTTTAGAATTATATACTGAACCGGTATGTGTTCGAATTACACACTGACCCAGTATGTGTTAGAATTACACACTGAACCGGCATGTGTTAGAATTACAGACTGAACCGGAATGTGTTAGAAATGCACACTGAATCGGCACGTGTTAGAAATAAACACTGAACCGTTATGTGTTAGAATTACACACTTAACTGGTATGTGTTAGAATTACACACTGAACCGACACGTGTTAGAATTACACATTGAACCGGTATGTGTTAGAATTACATACTGAACCGGCACGTGTTGGAATTACACACTGAATCAACACGTGTTTGGATTACACACTGAACCGGTATGAGTTAGAATTACACACTGAACCGGTATGTGTTAGAATTAGACACTGAACCGCTATGTGTTAGAATTACACACTGAACCGGTATGTGTTAGTATTACACACTGAACCGGCATGAGTTCGAATTACACACTGAACCGGTATGTGTTCGAATTATACACTGAAGCGGCATGTGTTAGAATTACACACTGAACCGGCACATTTTAGAATTACACACTGAACTGGTATGTGTTAGAATTACACACTGAGCCGGTATGTGTTAGAATTACACACGGACCTGGTATGTGTTAGAATTACACACTGAACCGGTATATGTTAGAATTAGACACTGAACCGGCACGTGTTAGAATTACATACTGAACCGGTATGTGTTCGAATTACACACTGAACCTGTATGTTTTAGAATTACACACTGGACCGGCACGTGTTAGAATTACACACTGAACCGGTATGTCTTAGAATTACACACTGAGCTGGTATGTGTTAGAATTACACATTGAATCAACACGTGTTAGAATTACACACTGAACCAGTATGTGTTAGAAATACACACTGAACCAGTATGTGTTAGAATTACACACTGAACCGGTATGATGTTAGAAATACACACTGAACTGGCACGTGTTTGAATTACACACTGAACCGGTATGTGTTAGAATTACACACTGAACCGGTATGTGTTAGAATTACACACTGAACCGGTATGTGTTAGAATTACACACTGAACCGGTATGAGTTAGAATTACACACTGAACCGGTATGTGTTAGAATTACACACTGAACCAGTATGTGTTAGAAATACACACTGAACTGGCACGTGTTCGAATTACACACTGAACCGGCACATGTTGGAATTACACACTGAACCGGTATGTGTTGGAATTACACACTGAACCGGTATGTGTTGGAATTATACACTGAACCGGCACATTTTAGAATTACACACTGAAGCGGTAGGTGTTAGAATTACACACTGAACCGGCACGTGTTAGAATTACAGACTGAACCGGAATGTGTTAGAAATGCACACTGAATCGACACGTGTTAGAATTACACACTGAACCGGTATGTGTAAGAATTACACACTGAACCGGTATGTGTTAGAATTACACACTGAACCAGTATGTGTTAGAAATACACACTGAACTGGCACGTGTTCGAATTACACACTGAACCGGCACATGTTGGAATTACACACTGAACCGGTATGTGTTGGAATTACACACTGAACCGGTATGTGTTGGAATTATACACTGAACCGGCACATTTTAGAATTACACACTGAAGCGGTAGGTGTTAGAATTACACACTGAACCGGCACGTGTTAGAATTACAGACTGAACCGGAATGTGTTAGAAATGCACACTGAATCGACACGTGTTAGAATTACACACTGAACCGGTATGTGTTAGAATTACACACTGAACTGGTATGTCTTAGAATTACACACTGAACCGGTATGTGTTAGAATTACACACTGAACCGGCACGTGTTAGAATTACATACTGAACTGGTATGTGTTCGAATTACACACTGAACCGGCACGTGTTAGAATTACAGACTGAACCGGAATGTGTTAGAATTACACACTGATCCGGTAGGTGTTAGAATTACACACTGAACCGGCACGTGTTAGAATGACAGACTGAACCGGAATGTGTTAGAATTACACACTGAACCGGTAGGTGTTAGAATTACACACTGAACCGGCACGTGTTAGAATTACACACTGAACCGGCACGTGTTAGAATTACAGACTGAACCGGAATGTGTTAGAATTACACACTGATCTGCTATGTCTTAGAATTACACACTGAGCCGGTATGTGTTAGAATTACACACGAACCGGTATGCGTTAGAATTACACACTGAACCAGTCTGTGTTAGGATTACACACTGAACCGGTATGTGTTAGAATTACACACTGAACCAGTCTGTGTTAGGATTACACACTGAACCGGTATGTGTTAGAATTACACACTGAACCGGCACGTGTTAGAATTACACATTGAACCGCAATGTGTTAGAATTACACCCCGAACCTGCACGTGTTTGAATTATACACTGAACCGGTATGTGTTAGAATTACACACTGAACCGGTATGTGTCAGAATTACACACTGAAACGGCACGTTTTAGAATTACACATTGAACCGGCATGTGTTAGAATTACACACTGAACCGGTATGTGTTAGAATTACACACTTAACTGGTACGTGTTAGAATTACACACTGAACCGGCACGTGTTCGAATTACACACTGAACCGGCACGTGTTAGAATTACACAGTGAACCGGAATGTGTTCGAATTACACACTGAACTGGAATGTGTTGGAATTACACACTGAAGTGGTATCTGTTAGAATTACACACTGAACCGGTATGTGTTGGAATTACACACTGAACCAGTGTGTGTTAGAATGACACACTGAACCGGCACATGTTAGAATTACACACTGAACCTGTGTGTGTTAGAATTACACACTGAACCGGTGTGTGTTAGAATTACACACTGAACCGGCACATGTTAGAATTACACACTGAACCGGTATGTGTTAGAATAACACACTGAACAAGCATGTGTTAGAATTACACACTGAACCTGCAAGTGTTTGAATTACACACTGAACCGGCACGGGTTAGAATTACACACTGAACCGGCACGGGTTAGAATTACACACTGAACCTGTATGTGTTAGAATTACACACTTAACCGGTACGTGTTAGAATTACACACTGAACTGGCACGTGTTCGAATTACACACTGAACCGGCACATGTTAGAATTACACACTGAACTGGCACGTGTTCGAATTACACACTGAACGAGCACATGTTAGAATTACACACTGAACCGGCACATGTTAGAATTACACACTGAACCGGTATGTGGTAGAATTACACACTGAACTGCTATGTCTTAGAATTACACACTGAACCGGTATGTGTTAGAATTACACACGAACCGGTATGTGTTAGAATTACACACGGAACCGGCACGTGTTAGAATGACAGACTGAACCGGAATGTGTTAGAATTACACACTGAACCGGTAGGTGTTAGAATTACACACTGAACCGGCACGTGTTAGAATTACAGACTGAACTGGAATGTGTTAGAATTACACACTGATCTGCTATGTCTTAGAATTACACACTGAGCCGGTATGTGTTAGAATTACACACTGAACCGGTATGTGTTAGAATTACACACTGAACCGGTATGTGTTAGAATTACACACTGAACCGGCACGTGTTAGAATTACAGACTGAACTGGAATGTGTTAGAATTACACACTGATCTGCTATGTCTTAGAATTACACACTGAGCCGGTATGTGTTAGAATTACACACTGAACCGGTATGTGTTAGAATTACACACTGAACCAGTCTGTGTTAGGATTACACACTGAACCGGTATGTGTTAGAAATACACACTGAACCGGCATGTGTTAGAATTACACATTGAACCGCAATGTGTTAGAATTACACCCCGAACCTGCACGTGTTTGAATTATACACTGAACCGGTATGTGTTAGAATTACACACTGAACCGGTATGTGTCAGAATTACACACTGAACCAGTATGTGTTAGAATTACACACTTAACTGGTACGTGTTAGAATTACACACTGAACCGGCACGTGTTCGAATTACACACTGAACCGGCACGTGTTAGAATTACACAGTGAACCGGAATGTGTTCGAATTACACACTGAACTGGAATGTGTTAGAATGACACACTGAACCAGTGTGTGTTAGAATGACACACTGAACCTGTGTGTGTTAGAATTACACACTGAACCGGTGTGTGTTAGAATTACAGACTGAACCGGTATGTGTTAGAATGACACACTGAACAAGTATGTGTTAGAATTACACACTGAACCTGCATGTGTTTGAATTACACACTGAACCGGCACGGGTTAGAATTACACACTGAACCTGTATGTGTTAGAATTACACACTTAACCGGTACGTGTTAGAATTACACACTGAACTGGCACGTGTTCGAATTACACACTGAACCGGCACATGTTAGAATTACACACTGAACCGGCACATGTTAGAATTACACACTGAACCGGTATGTGGTAGAATTACACACTGAACTGCTATGTCTTAGAATTACACACTGAACCGGTATGTGTTAGAATTACACACGAACCGGTATGTGTTAGAATTACACACTGAACCGGCACGTGTTGGAATTACACACTGAATCAACACGTGTTTGGATTATACACTGAACCGGTATGTGTTAGAATTACACACTGAACCGGTATGTGTTAGAATTAGACACTGAACCGCTATGTGTTAGAATTACACACTGAACCGGTATGTGTTAGTATTACACACTGAACCGGCATGAGTTCGAATTACACACTGAACCGGTATGTGTTCGAATTATACACTGAAGCGGCATGTGTTAGAATTACACACTGAACCGGCACATTTTAGAATTACACACTGAACTGGTATGTGTTAGAATTACACACTGAGCCGGTATGTGTTAGAATTACACACGGACCTGGTATGTGTTAGAATTACACACTGAACCGGTATATGTTAGAATTAGACACTGAACTGCTATGTCTTAGAATTACACACTGAACCGGTATGTCTTAGAATTACACACTGAGCTGGTATGTGTTAGAATTACACATTGAATCAACACGTGTTAGAATTACACACTGAACCAGTATGTGTTAGAAATACACACTGAACCAGTATGTGTTAGAATTACACACTGAACCGGTATGATGTTAGAAATACACACTGAACTGGCACGTGTTTGAATTACACGCTGAACCGGTATGTGTTAGAATTACACACTGAACCGGTATGTGTTAGAATTACACACTGAACCGGTATGTGTTAGAATTACACACTGAACCGGTATGAGTTAGAATTACACACTGAACCGGTATGTGTTAGAATTACACACTGAACCAGTATGTGTTAGAATTATACACTGGCCCTCTGACAGTGCAGCACTCCCTCAGGACTGACCCTCTGACAGTGCGGCACTCCCTCAGCACTGACCCTCTGACAGTGCGGCACTCCCTCAATACTGACCCTTCGACAGTGCGGCACTCCCTCAGCAGTTCGCTGGGGGCACCACCCTTGATGTTCATAGTTGGCTCACATCCAACTCGAGGTTGGGGCCGCTGACACCTCAGGAAGGGCTGGCAGGATGAATGTGACACATCCGCCCAGCGCAGAAGGGAAACAAAAGTTCTGAAAGATCTTTCAAACGCACCTGGATGTAACGTCGTTTCTTCTGGATGAATAAGGCACCTCCCGAATCTCCTGTAATTAAGATTCCAACGAATGACTGAACTGAATCTTTTTAACAAGTCGTCATGCCCAATCTCAGAATAATTGTGTCAGTGCTGGCCTTTTGAAAAAGCAACACAATTTGTATCCCATCTCTCGCCTTTCCCCGCAATCTGTTACTATTCAATCTGCTTTCACTCTGCTTTCACACCGTGCATTT
This sequence comes from Mustelus asterias, assembly GCF_964213995.1. Taxonomy (NCBI): domain Eukaryota; kingdom Metazoa; phylum Chordata; class Chondrichthyes; order Carcharhiniformes; family Triakidae; genus Mustelus; species Mustelus asterias. The sequence goes on from NW_027590781.1 coordinate 115,908, forward strand.
CAGAACACAACAACTCGCCTGTGAGCAATATTCCCCTTAACACTTCCTGTCTTTTCTTTGCCAATTGAAAAACTTTATTTATTAGTCACAAGTCGGCTTACATTAACATTGCAATGAAGTTACTGTGAAAATCCCCTTGTTGCCCTCTCCGACGCCTGTTCGGGTACACTGAGGGAGAATTTCGCATGGCCAATGCATCCTAACCAGTCTTTCGGACAGAGGAAGGAAACCGGAGCACCCGGAGGAAACCCACGCAGACCTGGGGAGAGTGTGCAAACTCCACGCACACAGTCACCCAAGCTGGGAATCGAACCCCGGTCCCTGGTGCTGTGAGGCAGCAGTGCTAACCACTGTGCCAATTTTAACCCTGTGCTTCTTTTTGCGGATTCACCTGACACTTTTAACAGTTCCTCCCCGTCCACTCAGTCAACACCTGTCACGAGGACATACACACACAGACAAACACGCACATTTGCTCTTGCACGCTCATTCCCTTGTGCACTCGCGCTCTCGCATTCTCATGCGCTTGTGTACTTCCCCACGTGCACGCGGTGCACACACATCCACACAAACACACACACGTCCACACACACACACACATGTACACACACTCTTCAGCGCACACACATACATACACACGTACTCTCATGCACGCATACACACATATCTCGCGCACACGTTCACACGTACACACACATACTCTCACACACACTCGTGCGTGCGTGCGCACACAGCCATATTCTCTCTCTCACACACACATGCAGTGGTGGGCACAGTCAGAAGTCTCACAACACCAGGTTAAAGTCCAACAGGTTTATTTGGTATCACAAGCTTTTGGAGCACTGCTCCTTCATCAGCTGTGTAATTCACTCACCTGACGAAGGAGCAGCACTCCGAAAGCTCATGATACCAAATAAACCTGTTGGACTTTAACCTGGTGTTTTGAGACTTCTTACTCACACATGCACACAGACTCAGAATCATTCTGGAGCAGGAGGAATCTTGGAACTGCCATTCCCCTGCCTTTTCCCCGTGCCCCTGCACATTACTTTTATTCAAGTAATTATCTAATACCCTCTTGAATGCCTCAGTAGAACCTGTCTCCACCACATGTCCAGGCAGTCATCCCAGACCCGCACCACTCTTTGCATGAAAAAGCTTTTTTCCCCACATCACACAGATATACACACACACACAGACACAAACATACAGGTACAAATACACACACAGGCACACACAGGCCAAGCAGAAACACAAACAGATTCACACACACACGCATGCAGAGACACATAGATACAGAAACTGTCATATCCAGAGACACCTCACACACACACACACACACACACACACACACACACGCGTGCGTGCACACACAGAAATCAGACCGAGTTGGTGAGACACAAAGAGATTCACAGAAATATGTGCACAGCTGCACATGGACAAACACACGCAGTTACGCATGAAAAGACACAGAAGCAAATACAGGAAAACTAGCAAGCAGACAGACACAGAGACCACTCAGAGACTAGCAAGCAGACAAATACAAACACCCAGACACTCGGAAACACAGAAACATGGAAACCAACAAATGGAAACACACACACACGCGCAGAAACACACACGCGCGCAGAAACACACACGCGCGCAGAAACACACACGCGCGCAGAAACACACACGCGCGCAGAAACACACACGCGCGCAGAAACACACACGCGCGCAGAAACACACACGCGCGCAGAAACACACACGCGCGCAGAAACACACACGCGCGCAGAAACACACACGCGCGCAGAAACACACACGCGCAGAAACACACACACGCGCAGAAACACACACGCGCAGAAACACACACACGCGCAGAAACACACACGCACAGAAACACACACGCACAGAAACACACACGCACAGAAACACACACACGCACAGAAACACACACACACAGAAACACACACACACAGAAACACACACACGCAGACACAGACACACACACGCACAGAAACGCGCGCACAGAAACACACGCGCGCACAGAAACACACACACGCACAGAAACACACACACGCAGACACAGACACACACACACGCGCAGAAACACACACGCGCAGAAACACACACACGCGCAGAAACACACACGCACAGAAACACACACGCACAGAAACACACACGCACAGAAACACACACACACAGAAACACACACACGCAGACACAGACACACACACACGCACAGAAACGCGCGCACAGAAACACACGCGCGCACAGAAACACACACACGCACAGAAACACACACACGCAGACACAGACACACACACACGCACAGAAACACGCGCGCGCACAGAAACACGCGCGCGCGCACAGAAACTCGCGCGCGCGCACAGAAACACGCGCGCAGAAACACACACGCGCAGAAACACACACGCGCAGAAACACACACGCGCGCAGAAACACACACGCGCGCAGAAACACACACGCGCGCAGAAACACACACGCGCGCAGAAACACACACGTGCGCAGAAACACACACGCGCGCAGAAACACACACGCGCGCAGAAACACACACGCGCAGAAACACACACGCGCAGAAACACACACGCGCAGAAACACACGCGCAGAAACACACACACGCGCAGAAACACACACACGCGCAGAAACACACACGCGCAGAAACACACACGCGCAGAAACACACACGCGCAGAAACACACACACGCGCAGAAACACACACACGCGCAGAAACACACACACGCGCAGAAACACACACACGCGCAGAAACACACACGCGCAGAAACACACACGCGCAGAAACACACACGCGCAGAAACACACACGCGCAGAAACACACGCGCAGAAACACACACGCGCAGAAACACACACGCGCAGAAACACACGCGCGCAGAAACACACGCGCGCAGAAACACACACACGCACAAAAACACACACGCAGACACACAAAAACGCAGACGCACAGAAACGCAGATGCACAGAAACGCAGACAGACAGAAACGCAGACACAGAACCAAATATAGATACTGCACATGGATATGGACACTCAGGAACACAAGCAGGCAGATACACAAGCACACACACACTAACACACAAACAGACACACACACAAACAGACACACACAGAAGCAGTCACAAAGACACACATAAACAGACACACAGACAGAAGCAGACACACACACACAAGCATTCATACACAAAGAAGCAGACACACACGAGCACAAGGACACACACACAATGCACAGTAACAGACGCAGAGTGGCCTGTTTAAAGTGCTGATCCATGTACCTTTACGGGAAATGTCCTCATCCTCTATTTCCTGTCCTCCTGTGCAAAGGAATCTCTCCGTCACCACCAGATGCACGTGAGACACGTTTTTGTATTCCGGAGCCTGGAGTGCATTCGCCTCACAGGCTTTCCGTTGCTAAACGGAGAGACAGAAAGTAACTCAACACAACACTGACATCCCGAGTCCTCAGATATTATTTTAAAAACTGCTCCTTCGGTGAGAAGATTATCGCTGAGTTTTGAAGAGCTGTGAAGGGGGGACTGAATCAAAGGCAGTGCTTATTGCTTCGTGATCAGGAATGGCAGGTTGGAAACCAGCTTGTGATGGTAAGTCAGTGGGTCCGCGCCCCCCCCCCTCCCAACAACCCAATCCCACAGGAAATGCAATGGGAAGTGATGACAGGGAGCAATGCTTTCACTGAGGTGTGCAGCCTCTCATGGTGCAATATGCCAGCAGCACTGATGGGGGAGCGGAGGATTTCAGATAGAGGCAGGTTTCCGCGAGATGGTGAGTCAGGCTCATCACTTACACCTTCAGACGTCTTTATGGTGACTTGGGCCAGTGACAGAATCCGTCCATCATGCGTCACAAAGTCAGCCGGCACTGGCCCAGGGGTGGGTAACATCTCCGATTCTGTACAGAGGAAAGCCAATGAGACAGCTCGCTTACCACAGGAGCCGAAACGCAAAATCGACCGAGTCCCACACCTCAATCACATAATCACACAGTTACAGTGAGAGTCGGTTACAGTGAGAGTCGGTTACAGTGCGAGTCAGTTACAGTGCGAGTCAGTTACAGTGCGAGTCAGTTACAGTGAGAGTCAGTTACAGTGCGAGTCAGTTACAGTGCGAGTCAGTTACAGTGCGAGCCAGTTACAGTGAGAGTCAGTTACAGTGAGAGTCAGTTACAGTGCGAGTCAGTTACAGTGCGAGTCAGTTAGAGTGCGAGTCAGTTAGAGTGCGAGTCAGTTACAGTGCGAGTCAGTTACAGTGCGAGTCAGTTACAGTGCGAGTCAGTTACAGTGCGAGTCAGTTAGAGTGCGAGTCAGTTAGAGTGCGAGTCAGTTAGAGTGCGAGTCGGTTACAGTGCGAGCCGGTTACAGTGCGAGCCGGTTACAGTGAGAGTCGGTTACAGCGAGAGTCGGTTACAGCGCGACTCGGTTACAGCGCGACTCGGTTACAGCGCGACTCGGTTACAGCGCGACTCGGTTACAGCGCGACTCGGTTACAGCGCGACTCGGTTACAGCGCGACTCGGTTACAGCGCGACTCGGTTACAGCGCGACTCGGTTACAGCGCGACTCGGTTACATTGCGAGTCGGTTACAGTGCGAGTCGGTTACAGTGCGACTCGGTTACATTGCGAGTCGGTTACAGTGAGAGTCGGTTACAGTGAGAGTCGGTTACAGTGAGAGTCGGTTACAGTGAGAGTCGGTTACAGTGAGAGTCGGTTACAGTGAGAGTCGGTTACAGGGCGAGCCGGTTACATTGCGAGTCGGTTACAGTGCGAGTCGGTTACAGTGAGAGTCGGTTACAGTGAGAGTCGGTTACAGTGAGAGTCGGTTACAGTGCGAGTCGGTTACAGTGCGAGTCGGTTACAGTGAGAGTCGGTTACAGTGAGAGTCGGTTACAGTGAGAGTCGGTTACAGTGTGAGTCGGTTACAGTGCGAGTCGGTTACAGTGCGAGTCGGTTACAGTGAGAGTCGGTTACAGTGCGAGCCGGTTACAGTGCGAGTCGGTTACAGTGCGAGTCATTTACAGTGAGAGTCGGTTACAGTGAGAGTCGGTTACAGTGAGAGTCGGTTACAGCGCGAGTCGGTTACAGCGCGGGTCGGTTACAGCGCGACTCGGTTACACCGCGACTCGGTTACAGTGCGAGTCGGTTACAGTGCGAGTCGGTTACAGTGCGAGTCGGTTACAGTGCGAGTCGGTTACAGTGCGAGTCGGTTACAGTGCGAGTCGGTTACAGTGCGAGTCGGTTACAGTGCGAGTCGGTTACAGTGCGAGTCGGTTACAGTGAGACGTCGGTTACAGTGCGAGTCGGTTACAGTGCGAGTCGGTTACAGTGCGAGTCGGTTACAGTGCGAGTCGGTTACAGTGCGAGTCGGTTACAGTGCGAGTCGGTTACAGTGCGAGTCGGTTACAGTGAGAGTCGGTTACAGTGCGAGTCGGTTACAGTGAGTGTCGGTTACAGTGCGAGTCTGTTACAGTGCGAGCCTGTTACAGTGCGAGCCAGTTACAGTGCGAGCCAGTTACAGTGCGAGCCAGTTACAGTGCGAGCCAGTTACAGTGCGAGCCAGTTACAGTGCGAGCCAGTTACAGTGCGAGCCAGTTACAGTGCGAGTCAGTTAAAGTGAGAGTCAGTTACAGTGCGAGTCAGTTACAGTGCGAGCCAGTTACAGTGCGAGTCAGTTACAGTGCGAGCCAGTTACAGTGCGAGTCAGTTACAGTGCGAGTCAGTTACAGTGAGAGTCAGTTACAGTGAGAGTCAGTTACAGTGAGAGTCAGTTACAGTGAGAGTCAGTTACAGTGCGAGTCAGTTACAGTGCGAGTCAGTTACAGTGCGACTCAGTTAGAGTGAGAGTCAGTTACAGTGCGAGTCAGTTACAGTGAGAGTCAGTTACAGTGAGAGTCAGTTACAGTGAGAGTCAGTTACAGTGAGAGTCAGTTACAGTGAGAGTCAGTTACAGTGTGAGTCAGTTACAGTGCGACTCAGTTACAGTGAGAGTCAGTTACAGTGAGAGTCAGTTACAGTGAGAGTCAGTTACAGTGAGAGTCAGTTACAGTGAGAGTCAGTTACAGTGCGAGTCGGTTACAGTGCGAGTCGGTTACAGTGAGAGTCGGTTACAGTGAGAGTCGGTTACAGTGAGAGTCGGTTACAGTGCGAGTCGGTTACAGTGCGAGTCGGTTACAGTGAGAGTCGGTTACAGTGAGAGTCGGTTACAGTGAGAGTCGGTTACAGTGTGAGTCGGTTACAGTGCGAGTCGGTTACAGTGCGAGTCGGTTACAGTGAGAGTCGGTTACAGTGCGAGCCGGTTACAGTGCGAGTCGGTTACAGTGCGAGTCATTTACAGTGAGAGTCGGTTACAGTGAGAGTCGGTTACAGTGAGAGTCGGTTACAGCGCGAGTCGGTTACAGCGCGAGTCGGTTACAGCGCGACTCGGTTACACCGCGACTCGGTTACAGTGCGAGTCGGTTACAGTGCGAGTCGGTTACAGTGCGAGTCGGTTACAGTGCGAGTCGGTTACAGTGCGAGTCGGTTACAGTGCGAGTCGGTTACAGTGCGAGTCGGTTACAGTGCGAGTCGGTTACAGTGCGAGTCGGTTACAGTGAGACGTCGGTTACAGTGCGAGTCGGTTACAGTGCGAGTCGGTTACAGTGCGAGTCGGTTACAGTGCGAGTCGGTTACAGTGCGAGTCGGTTACAGTGCGAGTCGGTTACAGTGCGAGTCGGTTACAGTGAGAGTCGGTTACAGTGCGAGTCGGTTACAGTGAGTGTCGGTTACAGTGCGAGTCTGTTACAGTGCGAGCCTGTTACAGTGCGAGCCAGTTACAGTGCGAGCCAGTTACAGTGCGAGCCAGTTACAGTGCGAGCCAGTTACAGTGCGAGCCAGTTACAGTGCGAGCCAGTTACAGTGCGAGCCAGTTACAGTGCGAGTCAGTTAAAGTGAGAGTCAGTTACAGTGCGAGTCAGTTACAGTGCGAGCCAGTTACAGTGCGAGTCAGTTACAGTGCGAGCCAGTTACAGTGCGAGTCAGTTACAGTGCGAGTCAGTTACAGTGAGAGTCAGTTACAGTGAGAGTCAGTTACAGTGAGAGTCAGTTACAGTGAGAGTCAGTTACAGTGCGAGTCAGTTACAGTGCGAGTCAGTTACAGTGCGACTCAGTTAGAGTGAGAGTCAGTTACAGTGCGAGTCAGTTACAGTGAGAGTCAGTTACAGTGAGAGTCAGTTACAGTGAGAGTCAGTTACAGTGAGAGTCAGTTACAGTGAGAGTCAGTTACAGTGTGAGTCAGTTACAGTGCGACTCAGTTACAGTGAGAGTCAGTTACAGTGAGAGTCAGTTACAGTGAGAGTCAGTTACAGTGCGACTCAGTTACAGTGAGAGTCAGTTACAGTGAGAGTCAGTTACAGTGAGAGTCAGTTACAGTGAGAGTCAGTTACAGTGTGAGCCAGTTACAGTGCGACTCAGTTACAGTGAGAGTCAGTTACAGTGTGAGTCAGTTACAGTGCGACTCAGTTACAGTGCGACTCAGTTACAGTGAGAGTCAGTTACAGTGAGAGTCAGTTACAGTGAGAGTCAGTTACAGTGAGAGTCAGTTACAGTGAGAGTCAGTTACAGTGAGAGTCAGTTACAGTGCGACTCAGTTACAGTGCGAGTCAGTTACAGTGAGAGTCAGTTACAGTGAGAGTCAGTTACAGTGAGAGTCAGTTACAGTGAGAGTCAGTTACAGTGAGAGTCAGTTACAGTGAGAGTCAGTTACAGTGCGAGTCAGTTACAGTGTGAGCTAGTTACAGTGTGAGCTAGTTACAGTGAGAGTCAGTTACAGTGAGAGTCAGTTACAGTGCGAGTCAGTTACAGTGTGAGCTAGTTACAGTGTGAGCCAGTTACAGTGAGAGTCAGTTACAGTGAGAGTCAGTTACAGTGCGAGTCAGTTACAGTGCGAGTCAGTTACAGTGCGACTCAGTTACAGTGAGAGTCAGTTACAGTGAGAGTCAGTTACAGTGAGAGTCAGTTACAGTGAGAGTCAGTTACAGTGCGAGTCAGTTACAGTGCGTGTCAGTTACAGTGAGAGTCAGTTACAGTGAGAGTCAGTTACAGTGAGAGTCAGTTACAGTGAGAGTCAGTTACAGTGAGAGTCAGTTACAGTGAGAGTCAGTTACAGTGCGAGTCAGTTACAGTGAGAGTCAGTTACAGTGAGAGTCAGTTACAGTGCGAGTCAGTTACAGTGAGAGTCAGTTACAGTGAGAGTCAGTTACAGTGAGAGTCAGTTACAGTGCGAGTCAGTTACAGTGAGAGTCAGTTACAGAGCGAGTCAGTTACAGTGAGAGTCAGTTACAGTGAGAGTCAGTTACAGTGCGACTCAGTTACAGTGAGAGTCAGTTACAGTGAGAGCCAGTTACAGTGAGAGTCAGTTACAGTGAGAGTCAGTTACAGTGAGAGCCAGTTACAGTGCGACTCAGTTACAGTGCGAGTCAGTTACAGTGCGAGCCAGTTACAGTGAGAGTCAGTTACAGTGTGAGCCAGTTACAGTGCGAGTCAGTTACAGTGAGAGTCAGTTACAGTGCGAGTCAGTTACAGTGAGAGTCAGTTACAGTGAGAGTCAGTTACAGTGCGAGTCAGTTACAGTGAGAGTCAGTTACAGTGCGAGTCAGTTACAGTGAGAGTCAGTTACAGTGCGAGTCAGTTACAGTGCGAGCCAGTTACAGTGCGAGTCAGTTACAGTGCGAGTCAGTTACAGTGAGAGTCAGTTACAGTGAGAGTCAGTTACAGTGCGAGTCAGTTACAGTGAGAGTCAGTTACAGTGCGAGTCAGTTACAGTGCGAGCCAGTTACAGTGCGAGTCAGTTACAGTGCGAGTCAGTTACAGTGAGAGTCAGTTACAGTGAGAGTCAGTTACAGTGTGAGTCAGTTACAGTGCGAGTCAGTTACAGTGAGAGTCAGTTACAGTGCGAGTCAGTTACAGTGTGAGTCAGTTACAGTGAGAGTCAGTTACAGTGAGAGTCAGTTACAGTGAGAGTCAGTTACAGTGAGAGTCAGTTACAGTGTGAGTCAGTTACAGTGAGAGTCAGTTACAGTGCGAGTCAGTTACAGTGCGAGTCAGTTACAGTGAGAGTCAGTTACAGTGAGAGTCAGTTACAGTGAGAGTCAGTTACAGTGAGAGTCAGTTACAGTGAGAGTCAGTTACAGTGAGAGTCAGTTACAGTGAGAGTCAGTTACAGTGAGAGTCAGTTACAGTGAGAGTCAGTTACAGTGAGAGTCAGTTACAGTGTGAGTCAGTTACAGTGAGAGTCAGTTACAGTGAGAGTCAGTTACAGTGAGAGTCAGTTACAGTGAGAGTCAGTTACAGTGTGAGTCAGTTACAGTGAGAGTCAGTTACAGTGCGAGTCAGTTACAGTGCGAGTCAGTTACAGTGAGAGTCAGTTACAGTGAGAGTCAGTTACAGTGAGAGTCAGTTACAGTGAGAGTCAGTTACAGTGCGAGTCAGTTACAGTGAGAGTCAGTTACAGTGCGAGTCAGTTACAGTGAGAGTCAGTTACAGTGAGAGTCAGTTACAGTGAGAGTCAGTTACAGTGAGAGTCAGTTACAGTGAGAGTCAGTTACAGTGCGAGCCAGTTACAGTGAGAGTCAGTTACAGTGCGAGTCAGTTACAGTGAGAGTCAGTTACAGTGAGAGTCAGTTACAGTGCGAGTCAGTTACAGTGAGAGTCAGTTACAGTGCGACTCAGTTACAGTGTGAGCCAGTTACAGTGAGAGTCAGTTACAGTGTGAGTCAGTTACAGTGTGAGTCAGTTACAGTGAGAGTCAGTTACAGTGAGAGTCAGTTACAGTGAGAGTCAGTTACAGTGAGAGTCAGTTACAGTGAGAGTCAGTTACAGTGCGAGTCAGTTACAGTGCGAGTCAGTTACAGTGAGAGTCAGTTACAGTGCGACTCAGTTACAGTGCGACTCAGTTACAGTGCGAGTCAGTTACAGTGCGAGTCAGTTACAGTGCGAGTCAGTTACAGTGAGAGTCAGTTACAGTGCGAGTCAGTTACAGTGAGAGTCAGTTACAGTGAGAGTCAGTTACAGTGCGAGTCAGTTACAGTGAGAGTCAGTTACAGTGCGAGTCAGTTACAGTGTGAGCCAGTTACAGTGAGAGTCAGTTACAGTGTGAGTCAGTTACAGTGAGAGTCAGTTACAGTGAGAGTCAGTTACAGTGAGAGTCAGTTACAGTGAGAGCCAGTTACAGTGAGAGTCAGTTACAGTGAGAGTCAGTTACAGTGAGAGTCAGTTACAGTGAGAGTCAGTTACAGTGAGAGTCAGTTACAGTGAGAGTCAGTTACAGTGAGAGTCAGTTACAGTGAGAGTCAGTTACAGTGAGAGTCAGTTACAGTGAGAGTCAGTTACAGTGCGAGCCAGTTACAGTGTGAGCCAGTTACAGTGAGAGTCAGTTACAGTGAGAGTCAGTTACAGTGAGAGTCAGTTACAGTGAGAGTCAGTTACAGTGTGAGTCAGTTACAGTGCGACTCAGTTACAGTGAGAGTCAGTTACAGTGCGAGTCAGTTACAGTGAGAGTCAGTTACAGTGCGAGTCAGTTACAGTGAGAGTCAGTTACAGTGAGAGTCAGTTACAGTGCGACTCAGTTACAGTGCGACTCAGTTACAGTGCGACTCAGTTACAGTGAGAGTCAGTTACAGTGCGAGCCAGTTACAGTGCGAGCCAGTTACAGTGCGAGTCAGTTACAGTGAGAGTCAGTTACAGTGCGACTCAGTTACAGTGCGACTCAGTTACAGTGAGAGTCAGTTACAGTGCGAGTCAGTTACAGTGTGAGCCAGTTACAGTGAGAGTCAGTTACAGTGAGAGTCAGTTACAGTGAGAGTCAGTTACAGTGAGAGTCAGTTACAGTGAGAGTCAGTTACAGTGTGAGCCAGTTACAGTGCGAGTCAGTTACAGTGAGAGTCAGTTACAGTGAGAGTCAGTTACAGTGAGAGTCAGTTACAGTGCGACTCAGTTACAGTGAGAGTCAGTTACAGTGCGAGTCAGTTACAGTGCGAGTCAGTTACAGTGCGAGTCAGTTACAGTGAGAGTCAGTTACAGTGAGAGTCAGTTACAGTGCGTGTCAGTTACAGTGCGAGTCAGTTACAGTGAGAGTCAGTTACAGTGAGAGTCAGTTACAGTGCGAGTCAGTTACAGTGCGAGTCAGTTACAGTGAGAGTCAGTTACAGTGAGAGTCAGTTACAGTCAGAGTCAGTTACAGTCAGAGTCAGTTACAGTCAGAGTCAGTTACAGTGAGAGTCAGTTACAGTGAGAGTCAGTTACAGTGAGAGTCAGTTACAGTGCGAGTCAGTTACAGTGTGAGTCAGTTACAGTGAGAGTCAGTTACAGTGCGAGTCAGTTACAGTGCGAGCCAGTTACAGTGCGAGTCAGTTACAGTGCGAGCCAGTTACAGTGCGAGTCAGTTACAGTGAGAGTCAGTTACAGTGCGAGTCAGTTACAGTGAGAGTCAGTTACAGTGAGAGTCAGTTACAGTGCGAGTCAGTTACAGTGCGAGTCAGTTACAGTGCGACTCAGTTACAGTGAGAGTCAGTTACAGTGCGAGTCAGTTACAGTGCGAGTCAGTTACAGTGAGAGTCAGTTACAGTGAGAGTCAGTTACAGTGCAAGTCAGTTACAGTGAGAGTCAGTTACAGTGCGAGTCAGTTACAGTGAGAGTCAGTTACAGTGAGAGTCAGTTACAGTGAGAGTCAGTTACAGTGCGAGTCAGTTACAGTGCGAGTCAGTTACAGTGAGAGTCAGTTACAGTGAGAGTCAGTTACAGTGAGAGTCAGTTACAGTGCGAGTCAGTTACAGTGTGAGTCAGTTACAGTGCGACTCAGTTACAGTGAGAGTCAGTTACAGTGAGAGTCAGTTACAGTGCGAGTCAGTTACAGTGAGAGTCAGTTACAGTGAGAGTCAGTTACAGTGCGAGTCAGTTACAGTGCGAGCCCGTTACAGTGAGAGTCAGTTACAGTGAGAGTCAGTTACAGTGCGAGCCCGTTACAGTGAGAGTCAGTTACAGTGAGAGTCAGTTACAGTGAGAGTCAGTTACAGTGCGAGTCAGTTACAGTGAGAGTCAGTTACAGTGTGAGCCAGTTACAGTGAGAGTCAGTTACAGTGAGAGTCAGTAACAGTGAGAGCCAGTTACAGTGCGAGTCAGTTACAGTGAGAGTCAGTTACAGTGCGACTCAGTTACAGTGCGAGTCAGTTACAGTGCGAGTCAGTTACAGTGACAGTCAGTTACAGTGCGACTCAGTTACAGTGAGAGCCAGTTACAGTGCGAGTCAGTTACAGTGAGAGTCAGTTACAGTGCGACTCAGTTACAGTGAGAGTCAGTTACAGTGCGAGTCAGTTACAGTGCGAGTCAGTTACAGTGAGAGTCAGTTACAGTGAGAGTCAGTTACAGTGCGAGTCAGTTACAGTGAGAGTCAGTTACAGTGCGAGCCAGTTACAGTGAGAGTCAGTTACAGTGAGAGTCAGTTACAGTGAGAGTCAGTTACAGTGCGAGTCAGTTACAGTGAGAGTCAGTTACAGTGAGAGTCAGTTACAGTGAGAGTCAGTTACAGTGCGAGTCAGTTACAGTGAGAGTCAGTTACAGTGAGAGTCAGTTACAGTGAGAGTCAGTTACAGTGAGAGTCAGTTACAGTGAGAGTCAGTTACAGTGCGAGTCAGTTACAGTGAGAGTCAGTTACAGTGCGAGTCAGTTACAGTGAGAGTCAGATACAGTGAGAGTCAGTTACAGTGAGAGTCAGTTACAGTGCGAGTCAGTTACAGTGAGAGTCAGTTACAGTGAGAGTCAGTTACAGTGCGAGTCAGTTACAGTGAGAGTCAGTTACAGTGCGAGTCAGTTACAGTGAGAGTCAGTTACAGTGCGAGTCAGTTACAGTGCGACTCAGTTACAGTGAGAGTCAGTTACAGTGAGAGTCAGTTACAGTGAGAGTCAGTTACAGTGAGAGTCAGTTACAGTGAGAGTCAGTTACAGTGCGAGTCAGTTACAGTGAGAGTCAGTTACAGTGAGAGTCAGTTACAGTGAGAGTCGGTTACAGTGCGAGTCAGTTACAGTGAGAGTCAGTTACAGTGCGAGCCAGTTACAGTGCGACTCAGTTACAGTGAGAGTCAGTTACAGTGTGAGCCAGTTACAGTGAGAGTCAGTTACAGTGTGAGTCAGTTACAGTGAGAGTCAGTTACAGTGTGAGCCAGTTACAGTGAGAGTCAGTTACAGTGCGACTCGGTTACAGTGCGAGTCGGTTACAGTGTGAGTCAGTTACAATGAGAGTCAGTTACAGTGCGAGTCAGTTACAGTGAGAGTCAGTTACAGTGAGAGTCAGTTACAGTGAGAGTCAGTTACAGTGCGAGTCAGTTACAGTGAGAGTCAGTTACAGTGCGAGTCAGTTACAGTGAGAGTCAGTTACAGTGTGAGTCAGTTACAGTGTGAGTCAGTTACAGTGAGAGCCAGTTACAGTGCGACTCAGTTACAGTGCGAGTCAGTTACAGTGAGAGTCAGTTACAGTGCGAGTCAGTTACAGTGTGAGTCAGTTACAGTGAGAGTCAGTTACAGTGAGAGTCAGTTACAGTGAGAGTCAGTTACAGTGAGAGTCAGTTACAGTGCGAGTCAGTTACAGTGAGAGTCAGTTACAGTGCGAGTCAGTTACAGTGCGAGTGAGTTACAGTGAGAGTCAGTTACAGTGAGAGTCAGTTACAGTGCGAGTCAGTTACAGTGAGAGTCAGTTACAGTGAGAGTCAGTTACAGTGCGAGTCAGTTACAGTGAGAGTCAGTTACAGTGCGAGCCAGTTACAGTGCGACTCAGTTACAGTGCGACTCAGTTACAGTGAGAGTCAGTTACAGTGAGAGTCAGTTACAGTGCGAGTCAGTTACAGTGCGAGTCAGTTACAGTGCGACTCAGTTACAGTGAGAGTCAGTTACAGTGTGAGCCAGTTACAGTGAGAGTCAGTTACAGTGAGAGTCAGTTACAGTGAGAGTCAGTTACAGTGAGAGTCAGTTACAGTGAGAGTCAGTTACAGTGCGAGTCAGTTACAGTGCGAGTCAGTTACAGTGAGAGTCAGTTACAGTGCGACTCAGTTACAGTGCGAGTCAGTTACAGTGCGAGTCAGTTACAGTGCGAGTCAGTTACAGTGAGAGTCAGTTACAGTGCGAGTCAGTTACAGTGAGAGTCAGTTACAGTGAGAGTCAGTTACAGTGCGAGTCAGTTACAGTGAGAGTCAGTTACAGTGCGAGTCAGTTACAGTGTGAGCCAGTTACAGTGAGAGTCAGTTACAGTGTGAGTCAGTTACAGTGAGAGTCAGTTACAGTGAGAGTCAGTTACAGTGAGAGTCAGTTACAGTGAGAGCCAGTTACAGTGAGAGTCAGTTACAGTGAGAGTCAGTTACAGTGAGAGTCAGTTACAGTGAGAGTCAGTTACAGTGAGAGTCAGTTACAGTGCGAGTCAGTTACAGTGCGAGTCAGTTACAGTGAGAGTCAGTTACAGTGCGACTCAGTTACAGTGCGAGTCAGTTACAGTGCGAGTCAGTTACAGTGCGAGTCAGTTACAGTGAGAGTCAGTTACAGTGCGAGTCAGTTACAGTGAGAGTCAGTTACAGTGAGAGTCAGTTACAGTGCGAGTCAGTTACAGTGAGAGTCAGTTACAGTGCGAGTCAGTTACAGTGTGAGCCAGTTACAGTGAGAGTCAGTTACAGTGTGAGTCAGTTACAGTGAGAGTCAGTTACAGTGAGAGTCAGTTACAGTGAGAGTCAGTTACAGTGAGAGCCAGTTACAGTGAGAGTCAGTTACAGTGAGAGTCAGTTACAGTGAGAGTCAGTTACAGTGAGAGTCAGTTACAGTGAGAGTCAGTTACAGTGAGAGTCAGTTACAGTGAGAGTCAGTTACAGTGAGAGTCAGTTACAGTGAGAGTCAGTTACAGTGAGAGTCAGTTACAGTGCGAGCCAGTTACAGTGTGAGCCAGTTACAGTGAGAGTCAGTTACAGTGAGAGTCAGTTACAGTGAGAGTCAGTTACAGTGAGAGTCAGTTACAGTGTGAGTCAGTTACAGTGCGACTCAGTTACAGTGAGAGTCAGTTACAGTGCGAGTCAGTTACAGTGAGAGTCAGTTACAGTGCGAGTCAGTTACAGTGAGAGTCAGTTACAGTGAGAGTCAGTTACAGTGCGACTCAGTTACAGTGCGACTCAGTTACAGTGCGACTCAGTTACAGTGAGAGTCAGTTACAGTGCGAGCCAGTTACAGTGCGAGCCAGTTACAGTGCGAGTCAGTTACAGTGAGAGTCAGTTACAGTGCGACTCAGTTACAGTGCGACTCAGTTACAGTGAGAGTCAGTTACAGTGCGAGTCAGTTACAGTGTGAGCCAGTTACAGTGAGAGTCAGTTACAGTGAGAGTCAGTTACAGTGAGAGTCAGTTACAGTGAGAGTCAGTTACAGTGAGAGTCAGTTACAGTGTGAGCCAGTTACAGTGCGAGTCAGTTACAGTGAGAGTCAGTTACAGTGAGAGTCAGTTACAGTGAGAGTCAGTTACAGTGCGACTCAGTTACAGTGAGAGTCAGTTACAGTGCGAGTCAGTTACAGTGCGAGTCAGTTACAGTGAGAGTCAGTTACAGTGAGAGTCAGTTACAGTGAGAGTCAGTTACAGTGAGAGTCAGTTACAGTGCGAGTCAGTTACAGTGCGAGTCAGTTACAGTGAGAGTCAGTTACAGTGCGACTCAGTTACAGTGCGAGTCAGTTACAGTGCGAGTCAGTTACAGTGCGAGTCAGTTACAGTGAGAGTCAGTTACAGTGCGAGTCAGTTACAGTGAGAGTCAGTTACAGTGAGAGTCAGTTACAGTGCGAGTCAGTTACAGTGAGAGTCAGTTACAGTGCGAGTCAGTTACAGTGTGAGCCAGTTACAGTGAGAGTCAGTTACAGTGTGAGTCAGTTACAGTGAGAGTCAGTTACAGTGAGAGTCAGTTACAGTGAGAGTCAGTTACAGTGAGAGCCAGTTACAGTGAGAGTCAGTTACAGTGAGAGTCAGTTACAGTGAGAGTCAGTTACAGTGAGAGTCAGTTACAGTGAGAGTCAGTTACAGTGAGAGTCAGTTACAGTGAGAGTCAGTTACAGTGAGAGTCAGTTACAGTGAGAGTCAGTTACAGTGAGAGTCAGTTACAGTGAGAGTCAGTTACAGTGCGAGCCAGTTACAGTGTGAGCCAGTTACAGTGAGAGTCAGTTACAGTGAGAGTCAGTTACAGTGAGAGTCAGTTACAGTGAGAGTCAGTTACAGTGTGAGTCAGTTACAGTGCGACTCAGTTACAGTGAGAGTCAGTTACAGTGCGAGTCAGTTACAGTGAGAGTCAGTTACAGTGCGAGTCAGTTACAGTGAGAGTCAGTTACAGTGAGAGTCAGTTACAGTGCGACTCAGTTACAGTGCGACTCAGTTACAGTGCGACTCAGTTACAGTGAGAGTCAGTTACAGTGCGAGCCAGTTACAGTGCGAGCCAGTTACAGTGCGAGCCAGTTACAGTGCGAGTCAGTTACAGTGAGAGTCAGTTACAGTGCGACTCAGTTACAGTGCGACTCAGTTACAGTGAGAGTCAGTTACAGTGCGAGTCAGTTACAGTGTGAGCCAGTTACAGTGAGAGTCAGTTACAGTGAGAGTCAGTTACAGTGAGAGTCAGTTACAGTGAGAGTCAGTTACAGTGAGAGTCAGTTACAGTGTGAGCCAGTTACAGTGCGAGTCAGTTACAGTGAGAGTCAGTTACAGTGAGAGTCAGTTACAGTGAGAGTCAGTTACAGTGCGACTCAGTTACAGTGAGAGTCAGTTACAGTGCGAGTCAGTTACAGTGCGAGTCAGTTACAGTGAGAGTCAGTTACAGTGAGAGTCAGTTACAGTGCGAGTCAGTTACAGTGCGAGTCAGTTACAGTGAGAGTCAGTTACAGTGAGAGTCAGTTACAGTGCGAGTCAGTTACAGTGCGAGTCAGTTACAGTGAGAGTCAGTTACAGTGAGAGTCAGTTACAGTCAGAGTCAGTTACAGTCAGAGTCAGTTACAGTCAGAGTCAGTTACAGTGAGAGTCAGTTACAGTGAGAGTCAGTTACAGTGAGAGTCAGTTACAGTGCGAGTCAGTTACAGTGTGAGTCAGTTACAGTGAGAGTCAGTTACAGTGCGAGTCAGTTACAGTGCGAGCCAGTTACAGTGCGAGTCAGTTACAGTGCGAGCCAGTTACAGTGCGAGTCAGTTACAGTGAGAGTCAGTTACAGTGCGAGTCAGTTACAGTGAGAGTCAGTTACAGTGAGAGTCAGTTACAGTGCGAGTCAGTTACAGTGCGAGTCAGTTACAGTGCGACTCAGTTACAGTGAGAGTCAGTTACAGTGCGAGTCAGTTACAGTGCGAGTCAGTTACAGTGAGAGTCAGTTACAGTGAGAGTCAGTTACAGTGCGAGTCAGTTACAGTGAGAGTCAGTTACAGTGCGAGTCAGTTACAGTGAGAGTCAGTTACAGTGAGAGTCAGTTACAGTGAGAGTCAGTTACAGTGCGAGTCAGTTACAGTGCGAGTCAGTTACAGTGAGAGTCAGTTACAGTGAGAGTCAGTTACAGTGAGAGTCAGTTACAGTGCGAGTCAGTTACAGTGTGAGTCAGTTACAGTGCGACTCAGTTACAGTGAGAGTCAGTTACAGTGAGAGTCAGTTACAGTGCGAGTCAGTTACAGTGAGAGTCAGTTACAGTGAGAGTCAGTTACAGTGCGAGTCAGTTACAGTGCGAGCCCGTTACAGTGAGAGTCAGTTACAGTGAGAGTCAGTTACAGTGCGAGCCCGTTACAGTGAGAGTCAGTTACAGTGAGAGTCAGTTACAGTGAGAGTCAGTTACAGTGCGAGTCAGTTACAGTGAGAGTCAGTTACAGTGTGAGCCAGTTACAGTGAGAGTCAGTTACAGTGAGAGTCAGTAACAGTGAGAGCCAGTTACAGTGCGAGTCAGTTACAGTGAGAGTCAGTTACAGTGCGACTCAGTTACAGTGCGAGTCAGTTACAGTGCGAGTCAGTTACAGTGACAGTCAGTTACAGTGCGACTCAGTTACAGTGAGAGCCAGTTACAGTGCGAGTCAGTTACAGTGAGAGTCAGTTACAGTGCGACTCAGTTACAGTGAGAGTCAGTTACAGTGCGAGTCAGTTACAGTGCGAGTCAGTTACAGTGAGAGTCAGTTACAGTGAGAGTCAGTTACAGTGCGAGTCAGTTACAGTGAGAGTCAGTTACAGTGTGAGCCAGTTACAGTGAGAGTCAGTTACAGTGAGAGTCAGTTACAGTGAGAGTCAGTTACAGTGCGAGTCAGTTACAGTGAGAGTCAGTTACAGTGAGAGTCAGTTACAGTGAGAGTCAGTTACAGTGCGAGTCAGTTACAGTGCGAGTCAGTTACAGTGAGAGTCAGTTACAGTGAGAGTCAGTTACAGTGAGAGTCAGTTACAGTGAGAGTCAGTTACAGTGAGAGTCAGTTACAGTGCGAGTCAGTTACAGTGAGAGTCAGTTACAGTGCGAGTCAGTTACAGTGAGAGTCAGATACAGTGAGAGTCAGTTACAGTGAGAGTCAGTTACAGTGCGAGTCAGTTACAGTGAGAGTCAGTTACAGTGCGAGTCAGTTACAGTGAGAGTCAGTTACAGTGAGAGTCAGTTACAGTGCGAGTCAGTTACAGTGAGAGTCAGTTACAGTGCGAGTCAGTTACAGTGCGACTCAGTTACAGTGAGAGTCAGTTACAGTGAGAGTCAGTTACAGTGAGAGTCAGTTACAGTGAGAGTCAGTTACAGTGAGAGTCAGTTACAGTGCGAGTCAGTTACAGTGAGAGTCAGTTACAGTGAGAGTCAGTTACAGTGAGAGTCGGTTACAGTGCGAGTCAGTTACAGTGAGAGTCAGTTACAGTGCGAGCCAGTTACAGTGCGACTCAGTTACAGTGAGAGTCAGTTACAGTGTGAGCCAGTTACAGTGAGAGTCAGTTACAGTGTGAGCCAGTTACAGTGAGAGTCAGTTACAGTGTGAGCCAGTTACAGTGAGAGTCAGTTACAGTGCGACTCGGTTACAGTGCGAGTCGGTTACAGTGAGAGTCAGTTACAGTGAGAGTCAGTTACAGTGCGAGTCAGTTACAGTGAGAGTCAGTTACAGTGAGAGTCAGTTACAGTGAGAGTCAGTTACAGTGCGAGTCAGTTACAGTGAGAGTCAGTTACAGTGCGAGTCAGTTACAGTGAGAGTCAGTTACAGTGTGAGTCAGTTACAGTGTGAGTCAGTTACAGTGAGAGCCAGTTACAGTGCGACTCAGTTACAGTGCGAGTCAGTTACAGTGAGAGTCAGTTACAGTGCGAGTCAGTTACAGTGTGAGTCAGTTACAGTGAGAGTCAGTTACAGTGAGAGTCAGTTACAGTGAGAGTCAGTTACAGTGAGAGTCAGTTACAGTGCGAGTCAGTTACAGTGAGAGTCAGTTACAGTGCGAGTCAGTTACAGTGCGAGTCAGTTACAGTGAGAGTCAGTTACAGTGAGAGTCAGTTACAGTGCGAGTCAGTTACAGTGAGAGTCAGTTACAGTGAGAGTCAGTTACAGTGCGAGTCAGTTACAGTGAGAGTCAGTTACAGTGCGAGCCAGTTACAGTGCGACTCAGTTACAGTGCGACTCAGTTACAGTGAGAGTCAGTTACAGTGAGAGTCAGTTACAGTGCGAGTCAGTTACAGTGCGAGTCAGTTACAGTGCGACTCAGTTACAGTGAGAGTCAGTTACAGTGTGAGCCAGTTACAGTGAGAGTCAGTTACAGTGAGAGTCAGTTACAGTGAGAGTCAGTTACAGTGAGAGTCAGTTACAGTGTGAGCCAGTTACAGCGCGAGTCAGTTACAGCGTGAGTCAGTTACAGTGAGAGTCAGTTACAGTGAGAGTCAGTTACAGTGCGAGTCAGTTACAGTGCGAGTCAGTTACAGTGTGAGCCAGTTACAGTGTGAGTCAGTTACAGTGAGAGTCAGTTACAGTGCGAGTCAGTTACAGTGTGAGTCAGTTACAGTGAGAGTCAGTTACAGTGAGAGTCAGTTACAGTGCGAGTCAGTTACAGTGCGAGTCAGTTACAGTGAGAGTCAGTTACAGTGCGATTCAGTTACAGTGAGAGTCAGTTACAGTGAGAGTCAGTTACAGTGCGAGTCAGTTACAGTGCGACTCAGTTACAGTGCGAGTCAGTTACAGTGTGAGCCAGTTACAGTGAGAGTCAGTTACAGTGCGAGTCAGTTACAGTGAGAGTCAGTTACAGTGAGAGTCAGTTACAGTGCGAGTCAGTTACAGTGAGAGTCAGTTACAGTGCGAGTCGGTTACAGTGCGAGTCGGTTACAGTGCGAGTCGGTTACAGTGCGAGTCGGTTACAGTGCGAGTCGGTTACAGTGCGAGTCGGTTACAGTGCGAGTCGGTTACAGTGAGAGTCGGTTACAGTGCGAGTCGGTTACAGTGAGTGTCGGTTACAGTGCGAGTCTGTTACAGTGCGAGCCTGTTACAGTGCGAGCCAGTTACAGTGCGAGCCAGTTACAGTGCGAGCCAGTTACAGTGCGAGCCAGTTACAGTGCGAGCCAGTTACAGTGCGAGCCAGTTACAGTGCGAGCCAGTTACAGTGCGAGTCAGTTAAAGTGAGAGTCAGTTACAGTGCGAGTCAGTTACAGTGCGAGCCAGTTACAGTGCGAGTCAGTTACAGTGCGAGCCAGTTACAGTGCGAGTCAGTTACAGTGCGAGTCAGTTACAGTGAGAGTCAGTTACAGTGAGAGTCAGTTACAGTGAGAGTCAGTTACAGTGAGAGTCAGTTACAGTGCGAGTCAGTTACAGTGCGAGTCAGTTACAGTGCGACTCAGTTAGAGTGAGAGTCAGTTACAGTGCGAGTCAGTTACAGTGAGAGTCAGTTACAGTGAGAGTCAGTTACAGTGAGAGTCAGTTACAGTGAGAGTCAGTTACAGTGAGAGTCAGTTACAGTGTGAGTCAGTTACAGTGCGACTCAGTTACAGTGAGAGTCAGTTACAGTGAGAGTCAGTTACAGTGAGAGTCAGTTACAGTGCGACTCAGTTACAGTGAGAGTCAGTTACAGTGAGAGTCAGTTACAGTGAGAGTCAGTTACAGTGAGAGTCAGTTACAGTGTGAGCCAGTTACAGTGCGAGTCAGTTACAGTGCGACTCAGTTACAGTGAGAGTCAGTTACAGTGTGAGTCAGTTACAGTGCGACTCAGTTACAGTGAGAGTCAGTTACAGTGAGAGTCAGTTACAGTGAGAGTCAGTTACAGTGAGAGTCAGTTACAGTGAGAGTCAGTTACAGTGCGACTCAGTTACAGTGCGAGTCAGTTACAGTGAGAGTCAGTTACAGTGAGAGTCAGTTACAGTGAGAGTCAGTTACAGTGAGAGTCAGTTACAGTGAGAGTCAGTTACAGTGAGAGTCAGTTACAGTGCGAGTCAGTTACAGTGTGAGCTAGTTACAGTGTGAGCTAGTTACAGTGAGAGTCAGTTACAGTGAGAGTCAGTTACAGTGCGAGTCAGTTACAGTGTGAGCTAGTTACAGTGTGAGCCAGTTACAGTGAGAGTCAGTTACAGTGAGAGTCAGTTACAGTGCGAGTCAGTTACAGTGCGACTCAGTTACAGTGCGACTCAGTTACAGTGAGAGTCAGTTACAGTGAGAGTCAGTTACAGTGAGAGTCAGTTACAGTGAGAGTCAGTTACAGTGCGAGTCAGTTACAGTGCGTGTCAGTTACAGTGAGAGTCAGTTACAGTGAGAGTCAGTTACAGTGAGAGTCAGTTACAGTGAGAGTCAGTTACAGTGAGAGTCAGTTACAGTGAGAGTCAGTTACAGTGCGAGTCAGTTACAGTGAGAGTCAGTTACAGTGAGAGTCAGTTACAGTGCGAGTCAGTTACAGTGAGAGTCAGTTACAGTGAGAGTCAGTTACAGTGAGAGTCAGTTACAGTGCGAGTCAGTTACAGTGAGAGTCAGTTACAGAGCGAGTCAGTTACAGTGAGAGTCAGTTACAGTGAGAGTCAGTTACAGTGCGACTCAGTTACAGTGAGAGTCAGTTACAGTGAGAGTCAGTTACAGTGAGAGTCAGTTACAGTGAGAGTCAGTTACAGTGAGAGCCAGTTACAGTGCGACTCAGTTACAGTGCGAGTCAGTTACAGTGCGAGCCAGTTACAGTGAGAGTCAGTTACAGTGTGAGCCAGTTACAGTGCGAGTCAGTTACAGTGAGAGTCAGTTACAGTGCGAGTCAGTTACAGTGAGAGTCAGTTACAGTGAGAGTCAGTTACAGTGCGAGTCAGTTACAGTGAGAGTCAGTTACAGTGCGAGTCAGTTACAGTGAGAGTCAGTTACAGTGCGAGTCAGTTACAGTGCGAGCCAGTTACAGTGCGAGTCAGTTACAGTGCGAGTCAGTTACAGTGAGAGTCAGTTACAGTGAGAGTCAGTTACAGTGCGAGTCAGTTACAGTGAGAGTCAGTTACAGTGCGAGTCAGTTACAGTGCGAGCCAGTTACAGTGCGAGTCAGTTACAGTGCGAGTCAGTTACAGTGAGAGTCAGTTACAGTGAGAGTCAGTTACAGTGTGAGTCAGTTACAGTGCGAGTCAGTTACAGTGAGAGTCAGTTACAGTGCGAGTCAGTTACAGTGTGAGTCAGTTACAGTGAGAGTCAGTTACAGTGAGAGTCAGTTACAGTGAGAGTCAGTTACAGTGAGAGTCAGTTACAGTGTGAGTCAGTTACAGTGAGAGTCAGTTACAGTGCGAGTCAGTTACAGTGCGAGTCAGTTACAGTGAGAGTCAGTTACAGTGAGAGTCAGTTACAGTGAGAGTCAGTTACAGTGAGAGTCAGTTACAGTGAGAGTCAGTTACAGTGAGAGTCAGTTACAGTGAGAGTCAGTTACAGTGAGAGTCAGTTACAGTGAGAGTCAGTTACAGTGTGAGTCAGTTACAGTGAGAGTCAGTTACAGTGAGAGTCAGTTACAGTGAGAGTCAGTTACAGTGAGAGTCAGTTACAGTGTCAGTCAGTTACAGTGAGAGTCAGTTACAGTGCGAGTCAGTTACAGTGCGAGTCAGTTACAGTGAGAGTCAGTTACAGTGAGAGTCAGTTACAGTGAGAGTCAGTTACAGTGAGAGTCAGTTACAGTGCGAGTCAGTTACAGTGAGAGTCAGTTACAGTGCGAGTCAGTTACAGTGAGAGTCAGTTACAGTGCGAGTCAGTTACAGTGAGAGTCAGTTACAGTGAGAGTCAGTTACAGTGAGAGTCAGTTACAGTGCGAGCCAGTTACAGTGAGAGTCAGTTACAGTGCGAGTCAGTTACAGTGAGAGTCAGTTACAGTGAGAGTCAGTTACAGTGCGAGTCAGTTACAGTGAGAGTCAGTTACAGTGCGATTCAGTTACAGTGTGAGCCAGTTACAGTGAGAGTCAGTTACAGTGTGAGTCAGTTACAGTGAGAGTCAGTTACAGTGAGAGTCAGTTACAGTGAGAGTCAGTTACAGTGAGAGTCAGTTACAGTGAGAGTCAGTTACAGTGAGAGTCAGTTACAGTGCGAGTCAGTTACAGTGAGAGTCAGTTACAGTGAGAGTCAGTTACAGTGCGACTCAGTTACAGTGCGACTCAGTTACAGTGCGAGTCAGTTACAGTGCGAGTCAGTTACAGTGAGAGTCAGTTACAGTGAGAGTCAGTTACAGTGAGAGTCAGTTACAGTGCGAGTCAGTTACAGTGAGAGTCAGTTACAGTGCGAGTCAGTTACAGTGTGAGCCAGTTACAGTGAGAGTCAGTTACAGTGTGAGTCAGTTACAGTGAGAGTCAGTTACAGTGAGAGTCAGTTACAGTGAGAGTCAGTTACAGTGAGAGCCAGTTACAGTGAGAGTCAGTTACAGTGAGAGTCAGTTACAGTGAGAGTCAGTTACAGTGAGAGTCAGTTACAGTGAGAGTCAGTTACAGTGAGAGTCAGTTACAGTGAGAGTCAGTTACAGTGAGAGTCAGTTACAGTGAGAGTCAGTTACAGTGCGAGCCAGTTACAGTGTGAGCCAGTTACAGTGAGAGTCAGTTACAGTGAGAGTCAGTTACAGTGAGAGTCAGTTACAGTGAGAGTCAGTTACAGTGTGAGTCAGTTACAGTGCGACTCAGTTACAGTGAGAGTCAGTTACAGTGCGAGTCAGTTACAGTGAGAGTCAGTTACAGTGAGAGTCAGTTACAGTGAGAGTCAGTTACAGTGAGAGTCAGTTACAGTGCGACTCAGTTACAGTGCGACTCAGTTACAGTGCGACTCAGTTACAGTGAGAGTCAGTTACAGTGCGAGCCAGTTACAGTGCGAGCCAGTTACAGTGCGAGTCAGTTACAGTGAGAGTCAGTTACAGTGCGACTCAGTTACAGTGCGACTCAGTTACAGTGAGAGTCAGTTACAGTGCGAGTCAGTTACAGTGTGAGCCAGTTACAGTGAGAGTCAGTTACAGTGAGAGTCAGTTACAGTGAGAGTCAGTTACAGTGAGAGTCAGTTACAGTGAGAGTCAGTTACAGTGTGAGCCAGTTACAGTGCGAGTCAGTTACAGTGAGAGTCAGTTACAGTGAGAGTCAGTTACAGTGAGAGTCAGTTACAGTGCGACTCAGTTACAGTGAGAGTCAGTTACAGTGCGAGTCAGTTACAGTGCGAGTCAGTTACAGTGCGAGTCAGTTACAGTGAGAGTCAGTTACAGTGAGAGTCAGTTACAGTGCGAGTCAGTTACAGTGCGAGTCAGTTACAGTGAGAGTCAGTTACAGTGAGAGTCAGTTACAGTGCGAGTCAGTTACAGTGCGAGTCAGTTACAGTGAGAGTCAGTTACAGTGAGAGTCAGTTACAGTCAGAGTCAGTTACAGTCAGAGTCAGTTACAGTCAGAGTCAGTTAGTGAGAGTCAGTTACAGTGAGAGTCAGTTACAGTGAGAGTCAGTTACAGTGCGAGTCAGTTACAGTGTGAGTCAGTTACAGTGAGAGTCAGTTACAGTGCGAGTCAGTTACAGTGCGAGCCAGTTACAGTGCGAGTCAGTTACAGTGCGAGCCAGTTACAGTGCGAGTCAGTTACAGTGAGAGTCAGTTACAGTGCGAGTCAGTTACAGTGAGAGTCAGTTACAGTGAGAGTCAGTTACAGTGCGAGTCAGTTACAGTGCGAGTCAGTTACAGTGCGACTCAGTTACAGTGAGAGTCAGTTACAGTGCGAGTCAGTTACAGTGCGAGTCAGTTACAGTGAGAGTCAGTTACAGTGAGAGTCAGTTACAGTGCGAGTCAGTTACAGTGAGAGTCAGTTACAGTGCGAGTCAGTTACAGTGAGAGTCAGTTACAGTGAGAGTCAGTTACAGTGCGAGTCAGTTACAGTGCGAGTCAGTTACAGTGCGAGTCAGTTACAGTGAGAGTCAGTTACAGTGAGAGTCAGTTACAGTGCGAGTCAGTTACAGTGCGAGTCAGTTACAGTGAGAGTCAGTTACAGTGCGAGTCAGTTACAGTGCGAGCCAGTTACAGTGCGAGTCAGTTACAGTGCGAGCCAGTTACAGTGCGAGTCAGTTACAGTGAGAGTCAGTTACAGTGCGAGTCAGTTACAGTGAGAGTCAGTTACAGTGAGAGTCAGTTACAGTGCGAGTCAGTTACAGTGCGAGTCAGTTACAGTGCGACTCAGTTACAGTGAGAGTCAGTTACAGTGCGAGTCAGTTACAGTGCGAGTCAGTTACAGTGAGAGTCAGTTACAGTGAGAGTCAGTTACAGTGCGAGTCAGTTACAGTGAGAGTCAGTTACAGTGCGAGTCAGTTACAGTGAGAGTCAGTTACAGTGCGAGTCAGTTACAGTGCGAGTCAGTTACAGTGAGAGTCAGTTACAGTGAGAGTCAGTTACAGTGAGAGTCAGTTACAGTGCGAGTCAGTTACAGTGTGAGTCAGTTACAGTGCGACTCAGTTACAGTGAGAGTCAGTTACAGTGAGAGTCAGTTACAGTGCGAGTCAGTTACAGTGAGAGTCAGTTACAGTGAGAGTCAGTTACAGTGCGAGTCAGCTACAGTGCGAGCCCGTTACAGTGAGAGTCAGTTACAGTGAGAGTCAGTTACAGTGCGAGCCCGTTACAGTGAGAGTCAGTTACAGTGAGAGTCAGTTACAGTGAGAGTCAGTTACAGTGCGAGTCAGTTACAGTGAGAGTCAGTTACAGTGTGAGCCAGTTACAGTGAGAGTCAGTTACAGTGAGAGTCAGTAACAGTGAGAGCCAGTTACAGTGCGAGTCAGTTACAGTGAGAGTCAGTTACAGTGCGACTCAGTTACAGTGCGAGTCAGTTACAGTGCGAGTCAGTTACAGTGACAGTCAGTTACAGTGCGACTCAGTTACAGTGAGAGCCAGTTACAGTGCGAGTCAGTTACAGTGAGAGTCAGTTACAGTGCGACTCAGTTACAGTGAGAGTCAGTTACAGTGCGAGTCAGTTACAGTGCGAGTCAGTTACAGTGAGAGTCAGTTACAGTGAGAGTCAGTTACAGTGCGAGTCAGTTACAGTGAGAGTCAGTTACAGTGTGAGCCAGTTACAGTGAGAGTCAGTTACAGTGAGAGTCAGTTACAGTGAGAGTCAGTTACAGTGCGAGTCAGTTACAGTGAGAGTCAGTTACAGTGAGAGTCAGTTACAGTGAGAGTCAGTTACAGTGCGAGTCAGTTACAGTGAGAGTCAGTTACAGTGAGAGTCAGTTACAGTGAGAGTCAGTTACAGTGAGAGTCAGTTACAGTGAGAGTCAGTTACAGTGCGAGTCAGTTACAGTGAGAGTCAGTTACAGTGCGAGTCAGTTACAGTGAGAGTCAGATACAGTGAGAGTCAGTTACAGTGAGAGTCAGTTACAGTGCGAGTCAGTTACAGTGAGAGTCAGTTACAGTGCGAGTCAGTTACAGTGAGAGTCAGTTACAGTGAGAGTCAGTTACAGTGCGAGTCAGTTACAGTGAGAGTCAGTTACAGTGCGAGTCAGTTACAGTGCGACTCAGTTACAGTGAGAGTCAGTTACAGTGAGAGTCAGTTACAGTGAGAGTCAGTTACAGTGAGAGTCAGTTACAGTGAGAGTCAGTTACAGTGCGAGTCAGTTACAGTGAGAGTCAGTTACAGTGAGAGTCAGTTACAGTGAGAGTCGGTTACAGTGCGAGTCAGTTACAGTGAGAGTCAGTTACAGTGCGAGCCAGTTACAGTGCGACTCAGTTACAGTGAGAGTCAGTTACAGTGTGAGCCAGTTACAGTGAGAGTCAGTTACAGTGTGAGTCAGTTACAGTGAGAGTCAGTTACAGTGTGAGCCAGTTACAGTGAGAGTCAGTTACAGTGCGACTCGGTTACAGTGCGAGTCGGTTACAGTGAGAGTCAGTTACAGTGAGAGTCAGTTACAGTGCGAGTCAGTTACAGTGAGAGTCAGTTACAGTGAGAGTCAGTTACAGTGAGAGTCAGTTACAGTGCGAGTCAGTTACAGTGAGAGTCAGTTACAGTGCGAGTCAGTTACAGTGAGAGTCAGTTACAGTGTGAGTCAGTTACAGTGTGAGTCAGTTACAGTGAGAGCCAGTTACAGTGCGACTCAGTTACAGTGCGAGTCAGTTACAGTGAGAGTCAGTTACAGTGCGAGTCAGTTACAGTGTGAGTCAGTTACAGTGAGAGTCAGTTACAGTGAGAGTCAGTTACAGTGAGAGTCAGTTACAGTGAGAGTCAGTTACAGTGCGAGTCAGTTACAGTGAGAGTCAGTTACAGTGCGAGTCAGTTACAGTGCGAGTCAGTTACAGTGAGAGTCAGTTACAGTGAGAGTCAGTTACAGTGCGAGTCAGTTACAGTGAGAGTCAGTTACAGTGAGAGTCAGTTACAGTGCGAGTCAGTTACAGTGAGAGTCAGTTACAGTGCGAGCCAGTTACAGTGCGACTCAGTTACAGTGCGACTCAGTTACAGTGAGAGTCAGTTACAGTGAGAGTCAGTTACAGTGCGAGTCAGTTACAGTGCGAGTCAGTTACAGTGCGACTCAGTTACAGTGAGAGTCAGTTACAGTGTGAGCCAGTTACAGTGAGAGTCAGTTACAGTGAGAGTCAGTTACAGTGAGAGTCAGTTACACTGAGAGTCAGTTACAGTGCGAGCCAGTTACAGTGCGAGTCAGTTACAGTGTGAGTCAGTTACAGTGAGAGTCAGTTACAGTGAGAGTCAGTTACAGTGCGAGTCAGTTACAGTGCGAGTCAGTTACAGTGTGAGCCAGTTACAGTGTGAGTCAGTTACAGTGAGAGTCAGTTACAGTGCGAGTCAGTTACAGTGTGAGTCAGTTACAGTGAGAGTCAGTTACAGTGAGAGTCAGTTACAGTGCGAGTCAGTTACAGTGCGAGTCAGTTACAGTGAGAGTCAGTTACAGTGCGATTCAGTTACAGTGAGAGTCAGTTACAGTGAGAGTCAGTTACAGTGCGAGTCAGTTACAGTGCGACTCAGTTACAGTGCGAGTCAGTTACAGTGTGAGCCAGTTACAGTGAGAGTCAGTTACAGTGCGAGTCAGTTACAGTGAGAGTCAGTTACAGTGAGAGTCAGTTACAGTGCGAGTCAGTTACAGTGAGAGTCAGTTACAGTGCGAGTCAGTTACAGTGAGAGTCAGTTACAGTGAGAGTCAGTTACAGTGAGAGTCAGTTACAGTGCGACTCAGTTACAGTGCGAGTCAGTTACAGTGAGAGTCAGTTACAGTGAGAGTCAGTTACAGTGCGAGTCAGTTACAGTGAGAGTCAGTTACAGTGCGAGTCAGTTACAGTGCGAGTCAGTTACAGTGAGAGTCAGTTACAGTGAGAGTCAGTTACAGTGCGAGTCAGTTACAGTGCGAGTCAGTTACAGTGAGAGTCAGTTACAGTGAGAGTCAGTTACAGTCAGAGTCAGTTACAGTCAGAGTCAGTTACAGTCAGAGTCAGTTAGTGAGAGTCAGTTACAGTGAGAGTCAGTTACAGTGAGAGTCAGTTACAGTGCGAGTCAGTTACAGTGTGAGTCAGTTACAGTGAGAGTCAGTTACAGTGCGAGTCAGTTACAGTGCGAGCCAGTTACAGTGCGAGTCAGTTACAGTGCGAGCCAGTTACAGTGCGAGTCAGTTACAGTGAGAGTCAGTTACAGTGCGAGTCAGTTACAGTGAGAGTCAGTTACAGTGAGAGTCAGTTACAGTGCGAGTCAGTTACAGTGCGAGTCAGTTACAGTGCGACTCAGTTACAGTGAGAGTCAGTTACAGTGCGAGTCAGTTACAGTGCGAGTCAGTTACAGTGAGAGTCAGTTACAGTGAGAGTCAGTTACAGTGCGAGTCAGTTACAGTGAGAGTCAGTTACAGTGCGAGTCAGTTACAGTGAGAGTCAGTTACAGTGAGAGTCAGTTACAGTGAGAGTCAGTTACAGTGCGAGTCAGTTACAGTGCGAGTCAGTTACAGTGAGAGTCAGTTACAGTGAGAGTCAGTTACAGTGAGAGTCAGTTACAGTGCGAGTCAGTTACAGTGTGAGTCAGTTACAGTGCGACTCAGTTACAGTGAGAGTCAGTTACAGTGAGAGTCAGTTACAGTGCGAGTCAGTTACAGTGAGAGTCAGTTACAGTGAGAGTCAGTTACAGTGCGAGTCAGTTACAGTGCGAGCCCGTTACAGTGAGAGTCAGTTACAGTGAGAGTCAGTTACAGTGCGAGCCCGTTACAGTGAGAGTCAGTTACAGTGAGAGTCAGTTACAGTGAGAGTCAGTTACAGTGCGAGTCAGTTACAGTGAGAGTCAGTTACAGTGTGAGCCAGTTACAGTGAGAGTCAGTTACAGTGAGAGTCAGTAACAGTGAGAGCCAGTTACAGTGCGAGTCAGTTACAGTGAGAGTCAGTTACAGTGCGACTCAGTTACAGTGCGAGTCAGTTACAGTGCGAGTCAGTTACAGTGACAGTCAGTTACAGTGCGACTCAGTTACAGTGAGAGCCAGTTACAGTGCGAGTCAGTTACAGTGAGAGTCAGTTACAGTGCGACTCAGTTACAGTGAGAGTCAGTTACAGTGCGAGTCAGTTACAGTGCGAGTCAGTTACAGTGAGAGTCAGTTACAGTGAGAGTCAGTTACAGTGCGAGTCAGTTACAGTGAGAGTCAGTTACAGTGTGAGCCAGTTACAGTGAGAGTCAGTTACAGTGAGAGTCAGTTACAGTGAGAGTCAGTTACAGTGCGAGTCAGTTACAGTGAGAGTCAGTTACAGTGAGAGTCAGTTACAGTGAGAGTCAGTTACAGTGCGAGTCAGTTACAGTGAGAGTCAGTTACAGTGAGAGTCAGTTACAGTGAGAGTCAGTTACAGTGAGAGTCAGTTACAGTGAGAGTCAGTTACAGTGCGAGTCAGTTACAGTGAGAGTCAGTTACAGTGCGAGTCAGTTACAGTGAGAGTCAGATACAGTGAGAGTCAGTTACAGTGAGAGTCAGTTACAGTGCGAGTCAGTTACAGTGAGAGTCAGTTACAGTGCGAGTCAGTTACAGTGAGAGTCAGTTACAGTGAGAGTCAGTTACAGTGCGAGTCAGTTACAGTGAGAGTCAGTTACAGTGCGAGTCAGTTACAGTGCGACTCAGTTACAGTGAGAGTCAGTTACAGTGAGAGTCAGTTACAGTGAGAGTCAGTTACAGTGAGAGTCAGTTACAGTGAGAGTCAGTTACAGTGCGAGTCAGTTACAGTGAGAGTCAGTTACAGTGAGAGTCAGTTACAGTGAGAGTCGGTTACAGTGCGAGTCAGTTACAGTGAGAGTCAGTTACAGTGCGAGCCAGTTACAGTGCGACTCAGTTACAGTGAGAGTCAGTTACAGTGTGAGCCAGTTACAGTGAGAGTCAGTTACAGTGTGAGTCAGTTACAGTGAGAGTCAGTTACAGTGTGAGCCAGTTACAGTGAGAGTCAGTTACAGTGCGACTCGGTTACAGTGCGAGTCGGTTACAGTGAGAGTCAGTTACAGTGAGAGTCAGTTACAGTGCGAGTCAGTTACAGTGAGAGTCAGTTACAGTGAGAGTCAGTTACAGTGAGAGTCAGTTACAGTGCGAGTCAGTTACAGTGAGAGTCAGTTACAGTGCGAGTCAGTTACAGTGAGAGTCAGTTACAGTGTGAGTCAGTTACAGTGTGAGTCAGTTACAGTGAGAGCCAGTTACAGTGCGACTCAGTTACAGTGCGAGTCAGTTACAGTGAGAGTCAGTTACAGTGCGAGTCAGTTACAGTGTGAGTCAGTTACAGTGAGAGTCAGTTACAGTGAGAGTCAGTTACAGTGAGAGTCAGTTACAGTGAGAGTCAGTTACAGTGCGAGTCAGTTACAGTGAGAGTCAGTTACAGTGCGAGTCAGTTACAGTGCGAGTCAGTTACAGTGAGAGTCAGTTACAGTGAGAGTCAGTTACAGTGCGAGTCAGTTACAGTGAGAGTCAGTTACAGTGAGAGTCAGTTACAGTGCGAGTCAGTTACAGTGAGAGTCAGTTACAGTGCGAGCCAGTTACAGTGCGACTCAGTTACAGTGCGACTCAGTTACAGTGAGAGTCAGTTACAGTGAGAGTCAGTTACAGTGCGAGTCAGTTACAGTGCGAGTCAGTTACAGTGCGACTCAGTTACAGTGAGAGTCAGTTACAGTGTGAGCCAGTTACAGTGAGAGTCAGTTACAGTGAGAGTCAGTTACAGTGAGAGTCAGTTACAGTGAGAGTCAGTTACAGTGCGAGCCAGTTACAGTGCGAGTCAGTTACAGTGTGAGTCAGTTACAGTGAGAGTCAGTTACAGTGAGAGTCAGTTACAGTGCGAGTCAGTTACAGTGCGAGTCAGTTACAGTGTGAGCCAGTTACAGTGTGAGTCAGTTACAGTGAGAGTCAGTTACAGTGCGAGTCAGTTACAGTGTGAGTCAGTTACAGTGAGAGTCAGTTACAGTGAGAGTCAGTTACAGTGCGAGTCAGTTACAGTGCGAGTCAGTTACAGTGAGAGTCAGTTACAGTGCGATTCAGTTACAGTGAGAGTCAGTTACAGTGAGAGTCAGTTACAGTGCGAGTCAGTTACAGTGCGACTCAGTTACAGTGCGAGTCAGTTACAGTGTGAGCCAGTTACAGTGAGAGTCAGTTACAGTGCGAGTCAGTTACAGTGAGAGTCAGTTACAGTGAGAGTCAGTTACAGTGCGAGTCAGTTACAGTGAGAGTCAGTTACAGTGCGAGTCAGTTACAGTGAGAGTCAGTTACAGTGAGAGTCAGTTACAGTGAGAGTCAGTTACAGTGCGACTCAGTTACAGTGCGAGTCAGTTACAGTGAGAGTCAGTTACAGTGAGAGTCAGTTACACTGCGAGTCAGTTACAGTGAGAGTCAGTTACAGTGCGAGTCAGTTACAGTGAGAGTCAGTTACAGTGAGAGTCAGTTACAGTGAGAGTCAGTTACAGTGAGAGTCAGTTACAGTGCGAGTCAGTTACAGTGCGACTCAGTTACAGTGCGAGTCAGTTACAGTGTGAGCCAGTTACAGTGAGAGTCAGTTACAGTGCGACTCAGTTACAGTGCGAGTCAGTTACAGTGAGAGTCAGTTACAGTGAGAGTCAGTTACAGTGAGAGTCAGTTACAGTGAGAGTCAGTTACAGTGCGAGTCAGTTACAGTGAGAGTCAGTTACAGTGCGAGTCAGTTACAGTGTGAGCCAGTTACAGTGAGAGTCAGTTACAGTGCGACTCGGTTACAGTGCGAGTCGGTTACAGTGAGAGTCAGTTACAGTGAGAGTCAGTTACAGTGCGAGTCAGTTACAGTGAGAGTCAGTTACAGTGAGAGTCAGTTACAGTGAGAGTCAGTTACAGTGCGAGCCAGTTACAGTGAGAGTCAGTTACAGTGAGAGTCAGTTACAGTGAGAGTCAGTTACAGTGAGAGTCAGTTACAGTGAGAGTCAGTTACAGTGCGAGTCAGTTACAGTGAGAGTCAGTTACAGTGCGAGTCAGTTACAGTGAGAGTCAGTTACAGTGTGAGTCAGTTACAGTGTGAGTCAGTTACAGTGAGAGCCAGTTACAGTGCGACTCAGTTACAGTGCGAGTCAGTTACAGTGAGAGTCAGTTACAGTGCGAGTCAGTTACAGTGTGAGTCAGTTACAGTGAGAGTCAGTTACAGTGAGAGTCAGTTACAGTGAGAGTCAGTTACAGTGAGAGTCAGTTACAGTGCGAGTCAGTTACAGTGAGAGTCAGTTACAGTGCGAGTCAGTTACAGTGCGAGTCAGTTACAGTGAGAGTCAGTTACAGTGAGAGTCAGTTACAGTGCGAGTCAGTTACAGTGAGAGTCAGTTACAGTGAGAGTCAGTTACAGTGCGAGTCAGTTACAGTGAGAGTCAGTTACAGTGCGAGCCAGTTACAGTGCGACTCAGTTACAGTGCGACTCAGTTACAGTGAGAGTCAGTTACAGTGAGAGTCAGTTACAGTGCGAGTCAGTTACAGTGCGAGTCAGTTACAGTGCGACTCAGTTACAGTGAGAGTCAGTTACAGTGTGAGCCAGTTACAGTGAGAGTCAGTTACAGTGAGAGTCAGTTACAGTGAGAGTCAGTTACAGTGAGAGTCAGTTACCGTGCGAGCCAGTTACAGTGAGAGTCAGTTACAGTGAGAGTCAGTTACAGTGAGAGTCAGTTACAGTGAGAGTCAGTTACAGTGAGAGTCAGTTACAGTGCGAGTCAGTTACAGTGAGAGTCAGTTACAGTGCGAGTCAGTTACAGTGAGAGTCAGTTACAGTGTGAGTCAGTTACAGTGTGAGTCAGTTACAGTGAGAGCCAGTTACAGTGCGACTCAGTTACAGTGCGAGTCAGTTACAGTGAGAGTCAGTTACAGTGCGAGTCAGTTACAGTGAGAGTCAGTTACAGTGAGAGTCAGTTACAGTGAGAGTCAGTTACAGTGAGAGTCAGTTACAGTGCGAGTCAGTTACAGTGAGAGTCAGTTACAGTGCGAGTCAGTTACAGTGCGAGTCAGTTACAGTGAGAGTCAGTTACAGTGAGAGTCAGTTACAGTGCGAGTCAGTTACAGTGAGAGTCAGTTACAGTGAGAGTCAGTTACAGTGCGAGTCAGTTACAGTGAGAGTCAGTTACAGTGCGAGCCAGTTACAGTGCGACTCAGTTACAGTGCGACTCAGTTACAGTGAGAGTCAGTTACAGTGAGAGTCAGTTACAGTGCGAGTCAGTTACAGTGCGAGTCAGTTACAGTGCGACTCAGTTACAGTGAGAGTCAGTTACAGTGTGAGCCAGTTACAGTGAGAGTCAGTTACAGTGAGAGTCAGTTACAGTGAGAGTCAGTTACAGTGAGAGTCAGTTACAGTGTGAGCCAGTTACAGTGCGAGTCAGTTACAGTGTGAGTCAGTTACAGTGAGAGTCAGTTACAGTGAGAGTCAGTTACAGTGCGAGTCAGTTACAGTGCGAGTCAGTTACAGTGTGAGCCAGTTACAGTGTGAGTCAGTTACAGTGAGAGTCAGTTACAGTGCGAGTCAGTTACAGTGTGAGTCAGTTACAGTGAGAGTCAGTTACAGTGAGAGTCAGTTACAGTGCGAGTCAGTTACAGTGCGAGTCAGTTACAGTGAGAGTCAGTTACAGTGCGATTCAGTTACAGTGAGAGTCAGTTACAGTGAGAGTCAGTTACAGTGCGAGTCAGTTACAGTGCGACTCAGTTACAGTGCGAGTCAGTTACAGTGTGAGCCAGTTACAGTGAGAGTCAGTTACAGTGCGAGTCAGTTACAGTGAGAGTCAGTTACAGTGAGAGACAGTTACAGTGCGAGTCAGTTACAGTGAGAGTCAGTTACAGTGCGAGTCAGTTACAGTGAGAGTCAGTTACAGTGAGAGTCAGTTACAGTGAGAGTCAGTTACAGTGCGACTCAGTTACAGTGCGAGTCAGTTACAGTGAGAGTCAGTTACAGTGAGAGTCAGTTACAGTGCGAGTCAGTTACAGTGAGAGTCAGTTACAGTGCGAGTCAGTTACAGTGAGAGTCAGTTACAGTGAGAGTCAGTTACAGTGAGAGTCAGTTACAGTGAGAGTCAGTTACAGTGCGAGTCAGTTACAGTGCGACTCAGTTACAGTGCGAGTCAGTTACAGTGTGAGCCAGTTACAGTGAGAGTCAGTTACAGTGCGACTCAGTTACAGTGCGAGTCAGTTACAGTGAGAGTCAGTTACAGTGAGAGTCAGTTACAGTGAGAGTCAGTTACAGTGAGAGTCAGTTACAGTGCGAGTCAGTTACAGTGAGAGTCAGTTACAGTGCGAGTCAGTTACAGTGCGAGTCAGTTACAGTGCGAGTCAGTTACAGTGTGAGCCAGTTACAGTGAGAGTCAGTTACAGTGAGAGTCAGTTACAGTGAGAGTCAGTTACAGTGCGAGTCAGTTACAGTGAGAGTCAGTTACAGTGAGAGTCAGTTACAGTGAGAGTCAGTTACAGTGCGAGTCAGTTACAGTGAGAGTCAGTTACAGTGCGAGTCAGTTACAGTGCGAGTCAGTTACAGTGCGAGTCAGTTACAGTGTGAGCCAGTTACAGTGAGAGTCAGTTACAGTGAGAGTCAGTTACAGTGAGAGTCAGTTACAGTGCGAGTCAGTTACAGTGAGAGTCAGTTACAGTGAGAGTCAGTTACAGTGAGAGTCAGTTACAGTGAGAGTCAGTTACAGTGCGAGTCAGTTACAGTGCGAGCCAGTTACAGTGAGAGTCAGTTACAGTGCGAGTCAGTTACAGTGAGAGTCAGTTACAGTGCGAGTCAGTTACAGTGAGAGTCAGTTACAGTGAGAGTCAGTTACAGTGCGAGTCAGTTACAGTGAGAGTCAGTTACAGTGAGAGTCAGTTACAGTGAGAGTCAGTTACAGTGCGAGTCAGTTACAGTGAGAGTCAGTTACAGTGAGAGTCAGTTACAGTGAGAGTCAGTTACAGTGCGAGTCAGTTACAGTGAGAGTCAGTTACAGTGCGAGCCAGTTACAGTGCGAGTCAGTTACAGTGCGAGTCAGTTACAGTGCGACTCAGTTACAGTGCGAGCCAGTTACAGTGAGAGTCAGTTACAGTGAGAGTCAGTTACAGTGCGAGTCAGTTACAGTGAGAGTCAGTTACAGTGAGAGTCAGTTACAGTGAGAGTCAGTTACAGTGCGAGTCAGTTACAGTGAGAGTCAGTTACAGTGAGAGTCAGTTACAGTGCGAGTCAGTTACAGTGAGAGTCAGTTACAGTGAGAGTCAGTTACAGTGAGAGTCAGTTACAGTGAGAGTCAGTTACAGTGCGAGTCAGTTACAGTGAGAGTCAGTTACAGTGAGAGTCAGTTACAGTGCGACTCAGTTACAGTGAGAGTCAGTTACAGTGCGAGTCAGTTACAGTGCGAGTCAGTTACAGTGCGAGTCAGTTACAGTGCGAGTCAGTTACAGTGCGAGTCAGTTACAGTGAGAGTCAGTTACAGTGAGAGTCAGTTACAGTGCGAGTCAGTTACAGTGAGAGTCAGTTACAGTGCGAGTCAGTTACAGTGAGAGTCAGTTACAGTGAGAGTCAGTTACAGTGAGAGCCAGTTACAGTGAGAGTCAGTTACAGTGAGAGTCAGTTACAGTGAGAGTCAGTTACAGTGCGAGTCAGTTACAGTGAGAGTCAGTTACAGTGTGAGCCAGTTACAGTGAGAGTCAGTTACAGTGAGAGTCAGTTACAGTGAGAGCCAGTTACAGTGAGAGTCAGTTACAGTGAGAGTCAGTTACAGTGAGAGTCAGTTACAGTGAGAGTCAGTTACAGTGCGAGTCAGTTACAGTGCGAGTCAGTTACAGTGCGAGTCAGTTACAGTGCGAGTCAGTTACAGTGAGAGTCAGTTACAGTGAGAGTCAGTTACAGTGAGAGTCAGTTACAGTGAGAGTCAGTTACAGTGAGAGCCAGTTACAGTGTGAGCCAGTTACAGTGAGAGTCAGTTACAGTGCGAGTCAGTTACAGTGCGAGTCAGTTACAGTGCGAGTCAGTTACAGTGCGAGTCAGTTACAGTGCGAGTCAGTTACAGTGAGAGTCAGTTACAGTGAGAGTCAGTTACAGTGAGAGTCAGTTACAGTGAGAGTCAGTTACAGTGAGAGCCAGTTACAGTGTGAGCCAGTTACAGTGAGAGTCAGTTACAGTGCGAGTCAGTTACAGTGAGAGTCAGTTACAGTGAGAGTCAGTTACAGTGCGAGTCAGTTACAGTGCGAGTCAGTTACAGTGCGAGTCAGTTACAGTGCGAGTCAGTTACAGTGAGAGTCAGTTACAGTGAGAGTCAGTTACAGTGAGAGTCAGTTACAGTGAGAGTCAGTTACAGTGAGAGCCAGTTACAGTGTGAGCCAGTTACAGTGAGAGTCAGTTACAGTGCGAGTCAGTTACAGTGCGAGTCAGTTACAGTGAGAGTCAGTTACAGTGAGAGTCAGTTACAGTGTGAGCCAGTTACAGTGAGAGTCAGTTACAGTGAGAGTCAGTTACAGTGCGAGTCAGTTACAGTGCGAGTCAGTTACAGTGCGAGTCAGTTACAGTGCGAGTCAGTTACAGTGCGAGTCAGTTACAGTGCGAGTCAGTTACAGTGCGACTCAGTTACAGTGAGAGTCAGTTACAGTGCGAGTCAGTTACAGTGAGAGTCAGTTACAGTGTGAGCCAGTTACAGTGAGAGTCAGTTACAGTGAGAGTCAGTTACAGTGAGAGTCAGTTACAGTGAGAGTCAGTTACAGTGAGAGTCAGTTACAGTGAGAGTCAGTTACAGTGCGAGTCAGTTACAGTGAGAGTCAGTTACAGTGAGAGTCAGTTACAGTGAGAGTCAGTTACAGTGAGAGTCAGTTACAGTGAGAGTCAGTTACAGTGAGAGTCAGTTACAGTGAGAGTCAGTTACAGTGCGAGTCAGTTACAGTGAGAGTCAGTTACAGTGCGAGTCAGTTACAGTGAGAGTCAGTTACAGTGAGAGTCAGTTACAGTGAGAGTCAGTTACAGTGCGAGTCAGTTACAGTGAGAGTCAGTTACAGTGAGAGTCAGTTACAGTGCGAGTCAGTTACAGTGAGAGTCAGTTACAGTGAGAGCCAGTTACAGTGAGAGTCAGTTACAGTGAGAGTCAGTTACAGTGAGAGTCAGTTACAGTGAGAGTCAGTTACAGTGCGAGCCAGTTACAGTGAGAGTCAGTTACAGTGAGAGCCAGTTACAGTGCGAGTCAGTTACAGTGAGAGTCAGTTACAGTGCGAGCCAGTTACAGTGCGAGTCAGTTACAGTGCGAGTCAGTTACAGTGAGAGTCAGTTACAGTGCGAGCCAGTTACAGTGCGAGTCAGTTACAGTGAGAGTCAGTTACAGTGCGAGCCAGTTACAGTGCGAGTCAGTTACAGTGCGAGTCAGTTACAGTGAGAGTCAGTTACAGTGCGAGCCAGTTACAGTGCGAGTCAGTTACAGTGCGAGTCAGTTACAGTGAGAGTCAGTTACAGTGCGAGTCAGTTACAGTGCGAGTCAGTTACAGTGAGAGTCAGTTACAGTGCGAGTCAGTTACAGTGCGAGTCAGTTACAGTGCGAGTCAGTTACAGTGCGAGTCAGTTACAGTGAGAGTCAGTTACAGTGAGAGTCAGTTACAGTGCGAGTCAGTTACAGTGTGAGCCAGTTACAGTGAGAGTCAGTTACAGTGCGAGTCAGTTACAGTGTGAGCCAGTTACAGTGAGAGTCAGTTACAGTGAGAGTCAGTTACAGTGAGAGTCAGTTACAGTGAGAGTCAGTTACAGTGAGAGTCAGTTACAGTGCGAGCCAGTTACATTGCGAGTCAGTTACAGTGAGAGTCAGTTACAGTGCGACTCAGTTACAGTGAGAGTCAGTTACAGTGCGAGTCAGTTACAGTGAGAGTCAGTTACAGTGAGAGTCAGTTACAGTGAGAGTCAGTTACAGTGAGAGTCAGTTACAGTGAGAGCCAGTTACAGTGTGAGCCAGTTACAGTGAGAGTCAGTTACAGTGCGAGTCAGTTACAGTGCGAGTCAGTTACAGTGAGAGTCAGTTACAGTGAGAGTCAGTTACAGTGTGAGCCAGTTACAGTGAGAGTCAGTTACAGTGAGAGTCAGTTACAGTGCGAGTCAGTTACAGTGCGAGTCAGTTACAGTGCGAGTCAGTTACAGTGCGAGTCAGTTACAGTGCGAGTCAGTTACAGTGCGAGTCAGTTACAGTGCGACTCAGTTACAGTGAGAGTCAGTTACAGTGCGAGTCAGTTACAGTGAGAGTCAGTTACAGTGAGAGCCAGTTACAGTGAGAGTCAGTTACAGTGAGAGTCAGTTACAGTGAGAGTCAGTTACAGTGCGAGTCAGTTACAGTGAGAGTCAGTTACAGTGTGAGCCAGTTACAGTGAGAGTCAGTTACAGTGAGAGTCAGTTACAGTGAGAGCCAGTTACAGTGAGAGTCAGTTACAGTGAGAGTCAGTTACAGTGAGAGTCAGTTACAGTGAGAGTCAGTTACAGTGCGAGTCAGTTACAGTGCGAGTCAGTTACAGTGCGAGTCAGTTACAGTGCGAGTCAGTTACAGTGAGAGTCAGTTACAGTGAGAGTCAGTTACAGTGAGAGTCAGTTACAGTGAGAGTCAGTTACAGTGAGAGCCAGTTACAGTGTGAGCCAGTTACAGTGAGAGTCAGTTACAGTGCGAGTCAGTTACAGTGCGAGTCAGTTACAGTGCGAGTCAGTTACAGTGCGAGTCAGTTACAGTGCGAGTCAGTTACAGTGAGAGTCAGTTACAGTGAGAGTCAGTTACAGTGAGAGTCAGTTACAGTGAGAGTCAGTTACAGTGAGAGCCAGTTACAGTGTGAGCCAGTTACAGTGAGAGTCAGTTACAGTGCGAGTCAGTTACAGTGAGAGTCAGTTACAGTGAGAGTCAGTTACAGTGCGAGTCAGTTACAGTGCGAGTCAGTTACAGTGCGAGTCAGTTACAGTGCGAGTCAGTTACAGTGAGAGTCAGTTACAGTGAGAGTCAGTTACAGTGAGAGTCAGTTACAGTGAGAGTCAGTTACAGTGAGAGCCAGTTACAGTGTGAGCCAGTTACAGTGAGAGTCAGTTACAGTGCGAGTCAGTTACAGTGCGAGTCAGTTACAGTGAGAGTCAGTTACAGTGAGAGTCAGTTACAGTGTGAGCCAGTTACAGTGAGAGTCAGTTACAGTGAGAGTCAGTTACAGTGCGAGTCAGTTACAGTGCGAGTCAGTTACAGTGCGAGTCAGTTACAGTGCGAGTCAGTTACAGTGCGAGTCAGTTACAGTGCGAGTCAGTTACAGTGCGACTCAGTTACAGTGAGAGTCAGTTACAGTGCGAGTCAGTTACAGTGAGAGTCAGTTACAGTGTGAGCCAGTTACAGTGAGAGTCAGTTACAGTGAGAGTCAGTTACAGTGAGAGTCAGTTACAGTGAGAGTCAGTTACAGTGAGAGTCAGTTACAGTGAGAGTCAGTTACAGTGCGAGTCAGTTACAGTGAGAGTCAGTTACAGTGAGAGTCAGTTACAGTGAGAGTCAGTTACAGTGAGAGTCAGTTACAGTGAGAGTCAGTTACAGTGAGAGTCAGTTACAGTGAGAGTCAGTTACAGTGCGAGTCAGTTACAGTGAGAGTCAGTTACAGTGCGAGTCAGTTACAGTGAGAGTCAGTTACAGTGAGAGTCAGTTACAGTGAGAGTCAGTTACAGTGCGAGTCAGTTACAGTGAGAGTCAGTTACAGTGAGAGTCAGTTACAGTGCGAGTCAGTTACAGTGAGAGTCAGTTACAGTGAGAGCCAGTTACAGTGAGAGTCAGTTACAGTGAGAGTCAGTTACAGTGAGAGTCAGTTACAGTGAGAGTCAGTTACAGTGCGAGCCAGTTACAGTGAGAGTCAGTTACAGTGAGAGCCAGTTACAGTGCGAGTCAGTTACAGTGAGAGTCAGTTACAGTGCGAGCCAGTTACAGTGCGAGTCAGTTACAGTGCGAGTCAGTTACAGTGAGAGTCAGTTACAGTGCGAGCCAGTTACAGTGCGAGTCAGTTACAGTGAGAGTCAGTTACAGTGCGAGCCAGTTACAGTGCGAGTCAGTTACAGTGCGAGTCAGTTACAGTGAGAGTCAGTTACAGTGCGAGCCAGTTACAGTGCGAGTCAGTTACAGTGCGAGTCAGTTACAGTGAGAGTCAGTTACAGTGCGAGTCAGTTACAGTGCGAGTCAGTTACAGTGAGAGTCAGTTACAGTGCGAGTCAGTTACAGTGCGAGTCAGTTACAGTGCGAGTCAGTTACAGTGCGAGTCAGTTACAGTGAGAGTCAGTTACAGTGAGAGTCAGTTACAGTGCGAGTCAGTTACAGTGTGAGCCAGTTACAGTGAGAGTCAGTTACAGTGCGAGTCAGTTACAGTGTGAGCCAGTTACAGTGAGAGTCAGTTACAGTGAGAGTCAGTTACAGTGAGAGTCAGTTACAGTGAGAGTCAGTTACAGTGAGAGTCAGTTACAGTGCGAGCCAGTTACATTGCGAGTCAGTTACAGTGAGAGTCAGTTACAGTGCGACTCAGTTACAGTGAGAGTCAGTTACAGTGCGAGTCAGTTACAGTGAGAGTCAGTTACAGTGAGAGTCAGTTACAGTGAGAGTCAGTTACAGTGAGAGTCAGTTACAGTGAGAGCCAGTTACAGTGTGAGCCAGTTACAGTGAGAGTCAGTTACAGTGCGAGTCAGTTACAGTGCGAGTCAGTTACAGTGAGAGTCAGTTACAGTGAGAGTCAGTTACAGTGTGAGCCAGTTACAGTGAGAGTCAGT
This sequence comes from Mustelus asterias, assembly GCF_964213995.1. Classification (NCBI taxonomy): domain Eukaryota; kingdom Metazoa; phylum Chordata; class Chondrichthyes; order Carcharhiniformes; family Triakidae; genus Mustelus; species Mustelus asterias. The sequence goes on from NW_027590781.1 coordinate 157,519, forward strand.
TACAGTGAGAGTCAGTTACAGTGCGAGTCAGTTACAGTGCGAGTCAGTTACAGTGCGAGTCAGTTACAGTGCGAGTCAGTTACAGTGCGAGTCAGTTACAGTGCGAGTCAGTTACAGTGCGACTCAGTTACAGTGAGAGTCAGTTACAGTGCGAGTCAGTTACAGTGAGAGTCAGTTACAGTGTGAGCCAGTTACAGTGAGAGTCAGTTACAGTGAGAGTCAGTTACAGTGAGAGTCAGTTACAGTGAGAGTCAGTTACAGTGAGAGTCAGTTACAGTGAGAGTCAGTTACAGTGCGAGTCAGTTACAGTGAGAGTCAGTTACAGTGAGAGTCAGTTACAGTGAGAGTCAGTTACAGTGAGAGTCAGTTACAGTGAGAGTCAGTTACAGTGAGAGTCAGTTACAGTGAGAGTCAGTTACAGTGCGAGTCAGTTACAGTGAGAGTCAGTTACAGTGCGAGTCAGTTACAGTGAGAGTCAGTTACAGTGAGAGTCAGTTACAGTGAGAGTCAGTTACAGTGCGAGTCAGTTACAGTGAGAGTCAGTTACAGTGAGAGTCAGTTACAGTGCGAGTCAGTTACAGTGAGAGTCAGTTACAGTGAGAGCCAGTTACAGTGAGAGTCAGTTACAGTGAGAGTCAGTTACAGTGAGAGTCAGTTACAGTGAGAGTCAGTTACAGTGCGAGCCAGTTACAGTGAGAGTCAGTTACAGTGAGAGCCAGTTACAGTGCGAGTCAGTTACAGTGAGAGTCAGTTACAGTGCGAGCCAGTTACAGTGCGAGTCAGTTACAGTGCGAGTCAGTTACAGTGAGAGTCAGTTACAGTGCGAGCCAGTTACAGTGCGAGTCAGTTACAGTGAGAGTCAGTTACAGTGCGAGCCAGTTACAGTGCGAGTCAGTTACAGTGCGAGTCAGTTACAGTGAGAGTCAGTTACAGTGCGAGCCAGTTACAGTGCGAGTCAGTTACAGTGCGAGTCAGTTACAGTGAGAGTCAGTTACAGTGCGAGTCAGTTACAGTGCGAGTCAGTTACAGTGAGAGTCAGTTACAGTGCGAGTCAGTTACAGTGCGAGTCAGTTACAGTGCGAGTCAGTTACAGTGCGAGTCAGTTACAGTGAGAGTCAGTTACAGTGAGAGTCAGTTACAGTGCGAGTCAGTTACAGTGTGAGCCAGTTACAGTGAGAGTCAGTTACAGTGCGAGTCAGTTACAGTGTGAGCCAGTTACAGTGAGAGTCAGTTACAGTGAGAGTCAGTTACAGTGAGAGTCAGTTACAGTGAGAGTCAGTTACAGTGAGAGTCAGTTACAGTGCGAGCCAGTTACATTGCGAGTCAGTTACAGTGAGAGTCAGTTACAGTGCGACTCAGTTACAGTGAGAGTCAGTTACAGTGCGAGTCAGTTACAGTGCGGGTCAGTTACAGTGCGAGTCAGTTACAGTGAGAGTCAGTTACAGTGCGAGTCAGTTACAGTGCGAGTCAGTTACAGTGAGAGTCAGTTACAGTGAGAGTCAGTTACAGTGCGAGGCAGTTACAGTGCGAGTCAGTTACAGTGAGAGTCAGTTACAGTGAGAGTCAGTTACAGTCAGAGTCAGTTACAGTCAGAGTCAGTTACAGTGAGAGTCAGTTACAGTGAGAGTCAGTTACAGTGAGAGTCAGTTACAGTGCGAGTCAGTTACAGTGTGAGTCAGTTACAGTGCGAGTCAGTTACAGTGCGAGTCAGTTACAGTGCGAGTCAGTTACAGTGCGAGCCAGTTACAGTGCGAGTCAGTTACAGTGCGAGTCAGTTACAGTGAGAGTCAGTTACAGTGTGAGTCAGTTACAGTGCGACTCAGTTACAGTGAGAGTCAGTTACAGTGAGAGCCAGTTACAGTGAGAGTCAGTTACAGTGAGAGTCAGTTACAGTGCGAGTCAGTTACAGTGCGAGTCAGTTACAGTGAGAGTCAGTTACAGTGCGAGTCAGTTACAGTGCGAGTCAGTTACAGTGAGAGTCAGTTACAGTGAGAGTCAGTTACAGTGCGAGGCAGTTACAGTGCGAGTCAGTTACAGTGCGAGTCAGTTACAGTGCGAGCCAGTTACAGTGCGAGCCAGTTACAGTGCGAGTCAGTTACAGTGAGAGTCAGTTACAGTGTGAGTCAGTTACAGTGCGACTCAGTTACAGTGAGAGTCAGTTACAGTGAGAGCCAGTTACAGTGAGAGTCAGTTACAGTGAGAGTCAGTTACAGTGCGAGTCAGTTACAGTGCGAGTCAGTTACAGTGAGAGTCAGTTACAGTGCGAGTCAGTTACAGTGAGAGTCAGTTACAGTGAGAGTCAGTTACAGTGTGAGTCAGTTACAGTGCGACTCAGTTACAGTGAGAGTCAGTTACAGTGAGAGTCAGTTACAGTGCGAGTCAGTTACAGTGAGAGTCAGTTACAGTGCGAGTCAGTTACAGTGAGAGTCAGTTACGGTGCGAGTCAGTTACGGTGAGAGTCAGTTACAGTGTGAGTCAGTTACAGTGCGACTCAGTTACAGTGAGAGTCAGTTACAGTGAGAGTCAGTTACAGTGCGAGTCAGTTACAGTGAGAGTCAGTTACAGTGCGGGTCAGTTACAGTGAGAGTCAGTTACAGTGAGAGTCAGTTACAGTGAGAGTCAGTTACAGTGAGAGTCAGTTACAGTGAGAGTCAGTTACAGTGAGAGTCAGTTACAGTGTGAGCCAGTTACAGTGCGACTCAGTTACAGTGAGAGTCAGTTACAGTGCGAGCCAGTTACAGTGCGAGTCAGTTACAGTGTGAGCCAGTTACAGTGCGAGTCAGTTACAGTGAGAGTCAGTTACAGTGAGAGTCAGTTACAGTGAGAGTCAGTTACAGTGTGAGTCAGTTACAGTGCGACTCAGTTACAGTGCGAGTCAGTTACAGTGCGAGTCAGTTACAGTGAGAGTCAGTTACAGTGAGAGTCAGTTACAGTGAGAGTCAGTTACAGTGCGAGTCAGTTACAGTGAGAGTCAGTTACAGTGAGAGTCAGTTACAGTGAGAGTCAGTTACAGTGAGAGTCAGTTACAGTGTGAGTCAGTTACAGTGCGACTCAGTTACAGTGCGAGTCAGTTACAGTGAGAGTCAGTTACAGTGTGAGTCAGTTACAGTGCGACTCAGTTACAGTGCGAGTCAGTTACAGTGAGAGTCAGTTACAGTGTGAGTCAGTTACATTGCGACTCAGTTACAGTGCGAGTCAGTTACAGTGAGAGTCAGTTACAGTGAGAGTCAGTTACAGTGCGACTCAGTTACAGTGTGAGCCAGTTACAGTGCGAGTCAGTTACAGTGAGAGTCAGTTACAGTGCGAGTCAGTTACAGTGAGAGTCAGTTACAGTGTGAGTCAGTTACAGTGCGAGTCAGTTACAGTGAGAGTCAGTTACAGTGTGAGTCAGTTACAGTGCGACTCAGTTACAGTGAGAGTCAGTTACAGTGCGAGTCAGTTACAGTGCGACTCAGTTACAGTGAGAGTCAGTTACAGTGCGAGTCAGTTACAGTGAGAGTCAGTTACAGTGAGAGTCAGTTACAGTGAGAGTCAGTTACAGTGAGAGTCAGTTACAGTGCGAGTCAGTTACAGTGCGAGTCAGTTACAGTGAGAGTCAGTTACAGTGTGAGTCAGTTACAGTGCGACTCAGTTACAGTGCGAGTCAGTTACAGTGAGAGTCAGTTACAGTGTGAGTCAGTTACAGTGCGACTCAGTTACAGTGAGAGTCAGTTACAGTGCGAGTCAGTTACAGTGAGAGTCAGTTACAGTGTGAGTCAGTTACAGTGCGACTCAGTTACAGTGCGAGTCAGTTACAGTGAGAGTCAGTTACAGTGTGAGTCAGTTACAGTGCGACTCAGTTACAGTGAGAGTCAGTTACAGTGTGAGTCAGTTACAGTGCGACTCAGTTACAGTGCGAGTCAGTTACAGTGAGAGTCAGTTACAGTGTGAGTCAGTTACAGTGCGACTCAGTTACAGTGAGAGTCAGTTACAGTGCGAGTCAGTTACAGTGCGAGTCAGTTACAGTGCGAGTCAGTTACAGTGAGAGTCAGTTACAGTGAGAGTCAGTTACAGTGTGAGTCAGTTACAGTGCGACTCAGTTACAGTGCGAGTCAGTTACAGTGAGAGTCAGTTACAGTGCGAGTCAGTTACAGTGAGAGTCAGTTACAGTGCGAGTCAGTTACAGTGCGAGTCAGTTACAGTGAGAGTCAGTTACAGTGCGAGTCAGTTACAGTGCGACTCAGTTACAGTGTGAGCCAGTTACAGTGCGAGTCAGTTACAGTGAGAGTCAGTTACAGTGCGAGTCAGTTACAGTGAGAGTCAGTTACAGTGAGAGTCAGTTACAGTGCGACTCAGTTACAGTGAGAGTCAGTTACAGTGTGAGTCAGTTACAGTGAGAGTCAGTTACAGTGCGAGTCAGTTACAGTGAGAGTCAGTTACAGTGAGAGTCAGTTACAGTGAGAGTCAGTTACAGTGAGAGTCAGTTACAGTGTGAGTCAGTTACAGTGCGACTCAGTTACAGTGCGAGTCAGTTACAGTGAGAGTCAGTTACAGTGAGAGTCAGTTACAGTGAGAGTCAGTTACAGTGAGAGTCAGTTACAGTGCGAGTCAGTTACAGTGCGACTCAGTTACAGTGCGAGTCAGTTACAGTGAGAGTCAGTTACAGTGTGAGCCAGTTACAGTGCGAGTCAGTTACAGTGCGACTCAATTACAGTGCGACTCAGTTACAGTGAGAGCCAGTTACAGTGAGAGTCAGTCACAGTGCGACTCAGTTACAGTGCGACTCAGTTACAGTGCGAGTCAGTTACAGTGAGAGCCAGTTACAGTGCGACTCAGTTACAGTGCGAGTCAGTTACAGTGAGAGTCAGTTACAGTGCAAGCCAGTTACAGTGCGACTCAGTTACAGTGCGAGTCAGTTACAGTGAGAGTCAGTTACAGTGTGAGCCAGTTACAGTGAGAGTCAGTTACAGTGAGAGTCAGTTACAGTGAGAGTCAGTTACAGTGAGAGTCAGTTACAGTGCGAGCCAGTTACAGTGTGAGCCAGTTACAGTGAGAGTCAGTTACAGTGAGAGTCAGTTACAGTGCGAGTCAGTTACAGTGAGAGTCAGTTACAGTGAGAGTCAGTTACAGTGCGAGTCAGTTACAGTGCGAGTCAGTTACAGTGCGAGTCAGTTACAGTGCGACTCCGTTACAGTGAGAGTCAGTTACAGTGCGAGTCAGTTACAGTGCGACTCAGTTACAGTGCGACTCAGTTACAGTGCGAGTCAGTTACAGTGCGAGTCAGTTACAGTGCGAGTCAGTTACAGTGAGAGTCAGTTACAGTGCGAGTCAGTTACAGTGAGAGTCAGTTACAGTGAGAGTCAGTTACAGTGAGAGTCAGTTACAGTGAGAGTCAGTTACAGTGAGAGTCAGTTACAGTGAGAGTCAGTTACAGTGAGAGTCAGTTACAGTGCGAGTCAGTTACAGTGCGACTCAGTTACAGTGCGAGTCAGTTACAGTGTGAGCCAGTTACAGTGAGAGTCAGTTACAGTGCGACTCAGTTACAGTGCGAGTCAGTTACAGTGCGAGTCAGTTACAGTGAGAGTCAGTTACAGTGCGAGTCAGTTACAGTGCGAGTCAGTTACAGTGTGAGCCAGTTACAGTGAGAGTCAGTTACAGTGAGAGTCAGTTACAGTGCGAGTCAGTTACAGTGCGAGCCAGTTACAGTGTGAGCCAGTTACAGTGAGAGCCAGTTACAGTGAGAGTCAGTTACAGTGCGAGTCAGTTACAGTGCGAGTCAGTTACAGTGCGAGTCAGTTACAGTGCGAGTCAGTTACAGTGAGAGTCAGTTACAGTGTGAGCCAGTTACAGTGAGAGTCAGTTACAGTGAGAGTCAGTTACAGTGCGAGTCAGTTACAGTGCGAGTCAGTTACAGTGCGAGTCAGTTACAGTGCGAGTCAGTTACAGTGCGAGTCAGTTACAGTGCGAGTCAGTTACAGTGAGAGTCAGTTACAGTGAGAGTCAGTTACAGTGAGAGTCAGTTACAGTGAGAGTCAGTTACAGTGCGAGTCAGTTACAGTGCGAGTCAGTTACAGTGAGAGTCAGTTACAGTGTGAGCCAGTTACAGTGAGAGTCAGTTACAGTGAGAGTCAGTTACAGTGAGAGTCAGTTACAGTGAGAGTCAGTTACAGTGAGAGTCAGTTACAGTGAGAGTCAGTTACAGTGCGAGTCAGTTACAGTGAGAGTCAGTTACAGTGAGAGTCAGTTACAGTGAGAGTCAGTTACAGTGAGAGTCAGTTACAGTGAGAGTCAGTTACAGTGAGAGTCAGTTACAGTGAGAGTCAGTTACAGTGCGAGTCAGTTACAGTGAGAGTCAGTTACAGTGCGAGTCAGTTACAGTGAGAGTCAGTTACAGTGAGAGTCAGTTACAGTGAGAGTCAGTTACAGTGTGAGTCAGTTACAGTGAGAGTCAGTTACAGTGAGAGCCAGTTACAGTGAGAGTCAGTTACAGTGCGAGTCAGTTACAGTGAGAGTCAGTTACAGTGAGAGTCAGTTACAGTGCGAGCCAGTTACAGTGAGAGTCAGTTACAGTGAGAGCCAGTTACAGTGCGAGTCAGTTACAGTGAGAGTCAGTTACAGTGCGAGCCAGTTACAGTGCGAGTCAGTTACAGTGCGAGTCAGTTACAGTGAGAGTCAGTTACAGTGCGAGCCAGTTACAGTGCGAGTCAGTTACAGTGAGAGTCAGTTACAGTGCGAGCCAGTTACAGTGCGAGTCAGTTACAGTGAGAGTCAGTTACAGTGAGAGCCAGTTACAGTGTGAGCCAGTTACAGTGAGAGTCAGTTACAGTGAGAGTCAGTTACAGTGAGAGTCAGTTACAGTGAGAGTCAGTTACAGTGCGAGTCAGTTACAGTGAGAGTCAGTTACAGTGAGAGTCAGTTACAGTGCGAGTCAGTTACAGTGCGAGTCAGTTACAGTGCGAGTCAGTTACAGTGAGAGTCAGTTACAGTGCGAGTCAGTTACAGTGCGAGTCAGTTACAGTGAGAGTCAGTTACAGTGCGAGTCAGTTACAGTGCGAGTCAGTTACAGTGCGAGTCAGTTACAGTGCGAGTCAGTTACAGTGAGAGTCAGTTACAGTGAGAGTCAGTTACAGTGCGAGTCAGTTACAGTGTGAGCCAGTTACAGTGAGAGTCAGTTACAGTGCGAGTCAGTTACAGTGTGAGCCAGTTACAGTGAGAGTCAGTTACAGTGAGAGTCAGTTACAGTGAGAGTCAGTTACAGTGAGAGTCAGTTACAGTGAGAGTCAGTTACAGTGCGAGCCAGTTACATTGCGAGTCAGTTACAGTGAGAGTCAGTTACAGTGAGAGTCAGTTACAGTGAGAGTCAGTTACAGTGCGACTCAGTTACAGTGAGAGTCAGTTACAGTGCGAGTCAGTTACAGTGCGAGTCAGTTACAGTGCGAGTCAGTTACAGTGAGAGTCAGTTACAGTGCGAGTCAGTTACAGTGCGAGTCAGTTACAGTGAGAGTCAGTTACAGTGAGAGTCAGTTACAGTGCGAGTCAGTTACAGTGCGAGTCAGTTACAGTGAGAGTCAGTTACAGTGAGAGTCAGTTACAGTCAGAGTCAGTTACAGTCAGAGTCAGTTACAGTGAGAGTCAGTTACAGTGAGAGTCAGTTACAGTGAGAGTCAGTTACAGTGCGAGTCAGTTACAGTGTGAGTCAGTTACAGTGCGAGTCAGTTACAGTGCGAGTCAGTTACAGTGCGAGCCAGTTACAGTGCGAGTCAGTTACAGTGCGAGCCAGTTACAGTGCGAGTCAGTTACAGTGAGAGTCAGTTACAGTGCGAGCCAGTTACAGTGAGAGTCAGTTACAGTGAGAGTCAGTTACAGTGCGAGTCAGTTACAGTGCGAGTCAGTTACAGTGCGACTCAGTTACAGTGCGAGTCAGTTACAGTGCGAGTCAGTTACAGTGAGAGTCAGTTACAGTGCGAGTCAGTTACAGTGAGAGTCAGTTACAGTGAGAGTCAGTTACAGTGTGAGTCAGTTACAGTGCGACTCAGTTACAGTGAGAGTCAGTTACAGTGAGAGTCAGTTACAGTGAGAGTCAGTTACAGTGAGAGTCAGTTACAGTGCGAGTCAGTTACAGTGAGAGTCAGTTACAGTGCGAGTCAGTTACAGTGAGAGTCAGTTACAGTGCGAGTCAGTTACAGTGCGACTCAGTTACAGTGAGAGTCAGTTACAGTGAGAGTCAGTTACAGTGAGAGTCAGTTACAGTGAGAGTCAGTTACAGTGAGAGTCAGTTACAGTGCGACTCAGTTACAGTGTGAGTCAGTTACAGTGCGAGTCAGTTACAGTGAGAGTCAGTTACAGTGCGAGTCAGTTACAATGAGAGTCAGTTACAGTGAGAGTCAGTTACAGTGAGAGTCAGTTACAGTGAGAGTCAGTTACAGTGAGAGTCAGTTACAGTGAGAGTCAGTTACAGTGCGAGTCAGTTACAGTGCGAGTCAGTTACAGTGCGAGTCAGTTACAGTGCGACTCAGTTACAGTGAGAGTCAGTTACAGTGCGAGTCAGTTACAGTGCGACTCAGTTACAGTGCGAGTCAGTTACAGTGCGAGTCAGTTACAGTGCGAGTCAGTTACAGTGCGAGTCAGTTACAGTGAGAGTCAGTTACAGTGCGACTCAGTTACAGTGCGAGTCAGTTACAGTGCGAGTCAGTTACAGTGCGAGTCAGTTACAGTGAGAGTCAGTTACAGTGCGAGCCAGTTACAGTGAGAGTCAGTTACAGTGCGAGTCAGTTACAGTGAGAGTCAGTTACAGTGAGAGTCAGTTACAGTGAGAGTCGGTTACAGTCAGAGTCGGTTACAGTGCGAGTCAGTTACAGTGCGAGTCAGTTACAGTGCGACTCAGTTACAGTGAGAGTCAGTTACAGTGCGAGTCAGTTACAGTGCGACTCAGTTACAGTGCGAGTCAGTTACAGTGAGAGTCAGTTACAGTGCGAGTCAGTTACAGTGCGACTCAGTTACAGTGCGAGTCAGTTACAGTGCGAGTCAGTTACAGTGCGAGTCAGTTACAGTGCGAGTCAGTTACAGTGTGAGCCAGTTACAGTGAGAGCCAGTTACAGTGAGAGTCAGTTACAGTGAGAGTCAGTTACAGTGCGAGTCAGTTACAGTGTGAGCCAGTTACAGTGCGAGTCAGTTACAGTGAGAGTCAGTTACAGTGCGAGTCAGTTACAGTGAGAGTCAGTTACAGTGAGAGTCAGTTACAGTGAGAGTCAGTTACAGTGCGACTCAGTTACAGTGCGAGTCAGTTACAGTGTGAGCCAGTTACAGTGAGTCAGTTACAGTGAGAGTCAGTTACAGTGAGAGTCAGTTACAGTGAGAGTCAGTTACAGTGAGAGTCAGTTACAGTGAGAGTCAGTTACAGTGCGAGTCAGTTACAGTGCGAGTCAGTTACAGTGAGAGTCAGTTACAGTGAGAGTCAGTTACAGTGAGAGTCAGTTACAGTGAGAGTCAGTTACAGTGCGAGTCAGTTACAGTGAGAGTCAGTTACAGTGAGAGTCAGTTACAGTGAGAGTCAGTTACAGTGAGAGTCAGTTACAGTGCGAGTCAGTTACAGTGAGAGTCAGTTACAGTGAGAGTCAGTTACAGTGAGAGTCAGTTACAGTGAGAGTCAGTTACAGTGAGAGTCAGTTACAGTGAGAGTCAGTTACAGTGCGAGTCAGTTACAGTGCGAGTCAGTTACAGTGAGAGTCAGTTACAGTGAGAGTCAGTTACAGTGAGAGTCAGTTACAGTGAGAGTCAGTTACAGTGAGAGTCAGTTACAGTGCGACTCAGTTACAGTGAGAGTCAGTTACAGTGAGAGTCAGTTACAGTGAGAGTCAGTTACAGTGAGAGTCAGTTACAGTGAGAGTCAGTTACAGTGAGAGTCAGTTACAGTGCGAGTCAGTTACAGTGAGAGTCAGTTACAGTGAGAGTCAGTTACAGTGAGAGTCAGTTACAGTGAGAGTCAGTTACAGTGAGAGTCAGTTACAGTGCGAGTCAGTTACAGTGAGAGTCAGTTACAGTGAGAGTCAGTTACAGTGAGAGTCAGTTACAGTGAGAGTCAGTTACAGTGAGAGTCAGTTACAGTGAGAGTCAGTTACAGTGAGAGTCAGTTACAGTGAGAGTCAGTTACAGTGCGAGTCGGTTACAGTGAGAGTCAGTTACAGTGAGAGTCAGTTACAGTGAGAGTCAGTTACAGTGAGAGTCAGTTACAGTGCGAGTCAGTTACAGTGAGAGTCAGTTACAGTGAGAGTCAGTTACAGTGCGAGTCAGTTACAGTGCGACTCAGTTACAGTGCGACTCAGTTACAGTGAGAGTCAGTTACAGTGCGAGTCAGTTACAGTGTGAGCCAGTTACAGTGAGAGTCAGTTACAGTGAGAGTCAGTTACAGTGAGAGTCAGTTACAGTGAGAGTCAGTTACAGTGAGAGTCAGTTACAGTGAGAGTCAGTTACAGTGCGAGTCAGTTACAGTGAGAGTCAGTTACAGTGCGAGTCAGTTACAGTGCGACTCAGTTACAGTGAGAGTCAGTTACAGTGAGAGTCAGTTACAGTGCGACTCAGTTACAGTGAGAGTCAGTTACAGTGAGAGTCAGTTACAGTGCGAGCCAGTTACAGTGAGAGTCAGTTACAGTGAGAGTCAGTTACAGTGAGAGTCAGTTACAGTGAGAGTCAGTTACAGTGCGAGTCAGTTACAGTGAGAGTCAGTTACAGTGAGAGTCAGTTACAGTGCGAGTCAGTTACAGTGCGACTCAGTTACAGTGCGAGTCAGTTACAGTGAGAGTCAGTTACAGTGAGAGTCAGTTACAGTGAGAGTCAGTTACAGTGAGAGTCAGTTACAGTGAGAGTCAGTTACAGTGCGAGTCAGTTACAGTGAGAGTCAGTTACAGTGAGAGTCAGTTACAGTGTGAGCCAGTTACAGTGAGAGTCAGTTACAGTGTGAGCCAGTTACAGTGTGAGCCAGTTACAGTGAGAGTCAGTTACAGTGAGAGTCAGTTACAGTGAGAGTCAGTTACAGTGAGAGTCAGTTACAGTGAGAGTCAGTTACAGTGTGAGCCAGTTACAGTGCGAGTCAGTTACAGTGAGAGTCAGTTACAGTGCGAGTCAGTTACAGTGCGAGTCAGTTACAGTGCGAGTCAGTTACAGTGCGAGTCAGTTACAGTGAGAGTCAGTTACAGTGAGAGTCAGTTACAGTGCGAGTCAGTTACAGTGCGAGTCAGTTACAGTGCGAGTCAGTTACAGTGCGACTCAGTTACAGTGCGAGTCAGTTACAGTGCGAGTCAGTTACAGTGCGAGTCAGTTACAGTGCGACTCAGTTACAGTGAGAGTCAGTTACAGTGAGAGTCAGTTACAGTGTGAGTCAGTTACAGTGAGAGTCAGTTACAGTGAGAGTCAGTTACAGTGTGAGTCAGTTACAGTGTGAGTCAGTTACAGTGCGACTCAGTTACAGTGCGAGTCAGTTACAGTGAGAGTCAGTTACAGTGCGAGTCAGTTACAGTGAGAGTCAGTTACAGTGAGAGTCAGTTACAGTGAGAGTCAGTTACAGTGCGAGTCAGTTACAGTGAGAGTCAGTTACAGTGCGAGTCAGTTACAGTGAGAGCCAGTTACAGTGTGAGTCAGTTACAGTGCGACTCAGTTACAGTGAGAGTCAGTTACAGTGAGAGTCAGTTACAGTGCGAGTCAGTTACAGTGAGAGTCAGTTACAGTGCGAGTCAGTTACAGTGAGAGTCAGTTACAGTGAGAGTCAGTTACAGTGAGAGTCAGTTACAGTGCGAGCCAGTTACAGTGAGAGTCAGTTACAGTGAGAGTCAGTTACAGTGAGAGTCAGTTACAGTGAGAGTCAGTTACAGTGCGAGTCAGTTACAGTGAGAGTCAGTTACAGTGAGAGTCAGTTACTGTGCGAGTCAGTTACAGTGCGACTCAGTTACAGTGCGAGTCAGTTACAGTGAGAGTCAGTTACAGTGAGAGTCAGTTACAGTGAGAGTCAGTTACAGTGAGAGTCAGTTACAGTGAGAGTCAGTTACAGTGCGAGTCAGTTACAGTGAGAGTCAGTTACAGTGAGAGTCAGTTACAGTGTGAGCCAGTTACAGTGAGAGTCAGTTACAGTGTGAGCCAGTTACAGTGTGAGCCAGTTACAGTGAGAGTCAGTTACAGTGAGAGTCAGTTACAGTGAGAGTCAGTTACAGTGAGAGTCAGTTACAGTGAGAGTCAGTTACAGTGTGAGCCAGTTACAGTGCAACTCAGTTACAGTGCGAGTCAGTTACAGTGAGAGCCAGTTACAGTGCGACTCAGTTACAGTGCGAGTCAGTTACAGTGAGAGTCAGTTACAGTGTGAGCCAGTTACAGTGCGAGTCAGTTACAGTGCGAGTCAGTTACAGTGAGAGTCAGTTACAGTGCGAGTCAGTTACAGTGAGAGCCAGTTACAGTGCGACTCAGTTACAGTGCGAGTCAGTTACAGTGAGAGTCAGTTACAGTGCGAGTCAGTTACAGTGAGAGTCAGTTACAGTGCGAGTCAGTTACAGTGCGAGTCAGTTACAGTGAGAGTCAGTTACAGTGCGAGTCAGTTACAGTGCGACTCAGTTACAGTGTGAGCCAGTTACAGTGCGAGTCAGTTACAGTGAGAGTCAGTTACAGTGCGAGTCAGTTACAGTGAGAGTCAGTTACAGTGAGAGTCAGTTACAGTGCGACTCAGTTACAGTGAGAGTCAGTTACAGTGTGAGTCAGTTACAGTGAGAGTCAGTTACAGTGCGAGTCAGTTACAGTGAGAGTCAGTTACAGTGAGAGTCAGTTACAGTGAGAGTCAGTTACAGTGAGAGTCAGTTACAGTGTGAGTCAGTTACAGTGCGACTCAGTTACAGTGCGAGTCAGTTACAGTGAGAGTCAGTTACAGTGAGAGTCAGTTACAGTGAGAGTCAGTTACAGTGCGAGTCAGTTACAGTGCGACTCAGTTACAGTGCGAGTCAGTTACAGTGAGAGTCAGTTACAGTGTGAGCCAGTTACAGTGCGAGTCAGTTACAGTGCGAGTCAGTTACAGTGAGAGTCAGTTACAGTGAGAGTCAGTTACAGTGAGAGTCAGTTACAGTGAGAGTCAGTTACAGTGAGAGTCAGTTACAGTGCGAGTCAGTTACAGTGAGAGTCAGTTACAGTGAGAGTCAGTTACAGTGTGAGCCAGTTACAGTGAGAGTCAGTTACAGTGTGAGCCAGTTACAGTGTGAGCCAGTTACAGTGAGAGTCAGTTACAGTGAGAGTCAGTTACAGTGAGAGTCAGTTACAGTGAGAGTCAGTTACAGTGAGAGTCAGTTACAGTGTGAGCCAGTTACAGTGCGAGTCAGTTACAGTGAGAGTCAGTAACAGTGCGAGTCAGTTACAGTGCGAGTCAGTTACAGTGCGAGTCAGTTACAGTGCGAGTCAGTTACAGTGAGAGTCAGTTACAGTGAGAGTCAGTTACAGTGCGAGTCAGTTACAGTGCGAGTCAGTTACAGTGCGAGTCAGTTACAGTGCGACTCAGTTACAGTGCGAGTCAGTTACAGTGCGAGTCAGTTACAGTGCGAGTCAGTTACAGTGCGACTCAGTTACAGTGAGAGTCAGTTACAGTGAGAGTCAGTTACAGTGTGAGTCAGTTACAGTGAGAGTCAGTTACAGTGAGAGTCAGTTACAGTGTGAGTCAGTTACAGTGTGAGTCAGTTACAGTGCGACTCAGTTACAGTGCGAGTCAGTTACAGTGAGAGTCAGTTACAGTGCGAGTCAGTTACAGTGAGAGTCAGTTACAGTGAGAGTCAGTTACAGTGAGAGTCAGTTACAGTGCGAGTCAGTTACAGTGAGAGTCAGTTACAGTGCGAGTCAGTTACAGTGAGAGCCAGTTACAGTGTGAGTCAGTTACAGTGCGACTCAGTTACAGTGAGAGTCAGTTACAGTGAGAGTCAGTTACAGTGCGAGTCAGTTACAGTGAGAGTCAGTTACAGTGCGAGTCAGTTACAGTGAGAGTCAGTTACAGTGAGAGTCAGTTACAGTGAGAGTCAGTTACAGTGCGAACCAGTTACAGTGAGAGTCAGTTACAGTGAGAGTCAGTTACAGTGAGAGTCAGTTACAGTGAGAGTCAGTTACAGTGCGAGTCAGTTACAGTGAGAGTCAGTTACAGTGAGAGTCAGTTACTGTGCGAGTCAGTTACAGTGCGACTCAGTTACAGTGCGAGTCAGTTACAGTGAGAGTCAGTTACAGTGAGAGTCAGTTACAGTGAGAGTCAGTTACAGTGAGAGTCAGTTACAGTGAGAGTCAGTTACAGTGCGAGTCAGTTACAGTGAGAGTCAGTTACAGTGAGAGTCAGTTACAGTGTGAGCCAGTTACAGTGAGAGTCAGTTACAGTGTGAGCCAGTTACAGTGTGAGCCAGTTACAGTGAGAGTCAGTTACAGTGAGAGTCAGTTACAGTGAGAGTCAGTTACAGTGAGAGTCAGTTACAGTGAGAGTCAGTTACAGTGTGAGCCAGTTACAGTGCAACTCAGTTACAGTGCGAGTCAGTTACAGTGAGAGCCAGTTACAGTGCGACTCAGTTACAGTGCGAGTCAGTTACAGTGAGAGTCAGTTACAGTGTGAGCCAGTTACAGTGCGAGTCAGTTACAGTGCGAGTCAGTTACAGTGAGAGTCAGTTACAGTGCGAGTCAGTTACAGTGAGAGCCAGTTACAGTGCGACTCAGTTACAGTGCGAGTCAGTTACAGTGAGAGTCAGTTACAGTGCGAGTCAGTTACAGTGAGAGTCAGTTACAGTGCGAGTCAGTTACAGTGCGAGTCAGTTACAGTGAGAGTCAGTTACAGTGCGAGTCAGTTACAGTGCGACTCAGTTACAGTGTGAGCCAGTTACAGTGCGAGTCAGTTACAGTGAGAGTCAGTTACAGTGCGAGTCAGTTACAGTGAGAGTCAGTTACAGTGAGAGTCAGTTACAGTGCGACTCAGTTACAGTGAGAGTCAGTTACAGTGTGAGTCAGTTACAGTGAGAGTCAGTTACAGTGCGAGTCAGTTACAGTGAGAGTCAGTTACAGTGAGAGTCAGTTACAGTGAGAGTCAGTTACAGTGAGAGTCAGTTACAGTGTGAGTCAGTTACAGTGCGACTCAGTTACAGTGCGAGTCAGTTACAGTGAGAGTCAGTTACAGTGAGAGTCAGTTACAGTGAGAGTCAGTTACAGTGCGAGTCAGTTACAGTGCGACTCAGTTACAGTGCGAGTCAGTTACAGTGAGAGTCAGTTACAGTGTGAGCCAGTTACAGTGCGAGTCAGTTACAGTGCGACTCAGTTACAGTGCGACTCAGTTACAGTGAGAGCCAGTTACAGTGAGAGTCAGTCACAGTGCGACTCAGTTACAGTGCGAGTCAGTTACAGTGCGAGTCAGTTACAGTGAGAGCCAGTTACAGTGCGACTCAGTTACAGTGCGAGTCAGTTACAGTGAGAGTCAGTTACAGTGCAAGCCAGTTACAGTGCGACTCAGTTACAGTGCGAGTCAGTTACAGTGAGAGTCAGTTACAGTGTGAGCCAGTTACAGTGAGAGTCAGTTACAGTGAGAGTCAGTTACAGTGAGAGTCAGTTACAGTGAGAGTCAGTTACAGTGCGAGCCAGTTACAGTGCGAGCCAGTTACAGTGAGAGTCAGTTACAGTGAGAGTCAGTTACAGTGCGAGTCAGTTACAGTGAGAGTCAGTTACAGTGAGAGTCAGTTACAGTGCGAGTCAGTTACAGTGCGAGTCAGTTACAGTGCGAGTCAGTTACAGTGCGACTCCGTTACAGTGAGAGTCAGTTACAGTGCGAGTCAGTTACAGTGCGACTCAGTTACAGTGCGACTCAGTTACAGTGCGAGTCAGTTACAGTGCGAGTCAGTTACAGTGCGAGTCAGTTACAGTGAGAGTCAGTTACAGTGCGAGTCAGTTACAGTGAGAGTCAGTTACAGTGCGAGTCAGTTACAGTGAGAGTCAGTTACAGTGAGAGTCAGTTACAGTGAGAGTCAGTTACAGTGAGAGTCAGTTACAGTGAGAGTCAGTTACAGTGCGAGTCAGTTACAGTGCGACTCAGTTACAGTGCGAGTCAGTTACAGTGTGAGCCAGTTACAGTGAGAGTCAGTTACAGTGCGACTCAGTTACAGTGCGAGTCAGTTACAGTGCGAGTCAGTTACAGTGAGAGTCAGTTACAGTGCGAGTCAGTTACAGTGCGAGTCAGTTACAGTGTGAGCCAGTTACAGTGAGAGTCAGTTACAGTGAGAGTCAGTTACAGTGCGAGTCAGTTACAGTGCGAGCCAGTTACAGTGAGAGTCAGTTACAGTGCGAGTCAGTTACAGTGAGAGTCAGTTACAGTGAGAGTCAGTTACAGTGAGAGTCAGTTACAGTGAGAGTCAGTTACAGTGCGAGTCAGTTACAGTGAGAGTCAGTTACAGTGAGAGTCAGTTACAGTGAGAGTCAGTTACAGTGCGAGTCAGTTACAGTGAGAGTCAGTTACAGTGAGAGTCAGTTACAGTGAGAGTCAGTTACAGTGAGAGTCAGTTACAGTGCGAGTCAGTTACAGTGAGAGTCAGTTACAGTGCGAGCCAGTTACAGTGCGAGTCAGTTACAGTGCGAGTCAGTTACAGTGCGAGTCAGTTACAGTGCGACTCAGTTACAGTGCGAGCCAGTTACAGTGAGAGTCAGTTACAGTGAGAGTCAGTTACAGTGCGAGTCAGTTACAGTGAGAGTCAGTTACAGTGAGAGTCAGTTACAGTGAGAGTCAGTTACAGTGCGAGTCAGTTACAGTGAGAGTCAGTTACAGTGAGAGTCAGTTACAGTGCGAGTCAGTTACAGTGAGAGTCAGTTACAGTGAGAGTCAGTTACAGTGAGAGTCAGTTACAGTGAGAGTCAGTTACAGTGCGAGTCAGTTACAGTGAGAGTCAGTTACAGTGAGAGTCAGTTACAGTGCGACTCGGTTACAGTGCGAGTCAGTTACAGTGCGAGTCAGTTACAGTGCGAGTCAGTTACAGTGCGAGTCAGTTACAGTGCGAGTCAGTTACAGTGCGAGTCAGTTACAGTGCGAGTCAGTTACAGTGAGAGTCAGTTACAGTGAGAGTCAGTTACAGTGCGAGTCAGTTACAGTGAGAGTCAGTTACAGTGCGAGTCAGTTACAGTGAGAGTCAGTTACAGTGAGAGTCAGTTACAGTGAGAGCCAGTTACAGTGAGAGTCAGTTACAGTGAGAGTCAGTTACAGTGAGAGTCAGTTACAGTGCGAGTCAGTTACAGTGAGAGTCAGTTACAGTGTGAGCCAGTTACAGTGAGAGTCAGTTACAGTGAGAGTCAGTTACAGTGAGAGTCAGTTACAGTGAGAGTCAGTTACAGTGAGAGTCAGTTACAGTGAGAGCCAGTTACAGTGAGAGTCAGTTACAGTGAGAGTCAGTTACAGTGAGAGTCAGTTACAGTGCGAGTCAGTTACAGTGAGAGTCAGTTACAGTGTGAGCCAGTTACAGTGAGAGTCAGTTACAGTGAGAGTCAGTTACAGTGAGAGCCAGTTACAGTGAGAGTCAGTTACAGTGAGAGTCAGTTACAGTGAGAGTCAGTTACAGTGAGAGTCAGTTACAGTGCGAGTCAGTTACAGTGCGAGTCAGTTACAGTGCGAGTCAGTTACAGTGCGAGTCAGTTACAGTGAGAGTCAGTTACAGTGAGAGTCAGTTACAGTGAGAGTCAGTTACAGTGAGAGTCAGTTACAGTGAGAGCCAGTTACAGTGTGAGCCAGTTACAGTGAGAGTCAGTTACAGTGCGAGTCAGTTACAGTGCGAGTCAGTTACAGTGCGAGTCAGTTACAGTGCGAGTCAGTTACAGTGCGAGTCAGTTACAGTGCGAGTCAGTTACAGTGCGAGTCAGTTACAGTGAGAGTCAGTTACAGTGAGAGTCAGTTACAGTGAGAGTCAGTTACAGTGAGAGTCAGTTACAGTGAGAGCCAGTTACAGTGTGAGCCAGTTACAGTGAGAGCCAGTTACAGTGAGAGTCAGTTACAGTGCGAGTCAGTTACAGTGAGAGTCAGTTACAGTGAGAGTCAGTTACAGTGCGAGTCAGTTACAGTGCGAGTCAGTTACAGTGCGAGTCAGTTACAGTGCGAGTCAGTTACAGTGAGAGTCAGTTACAGTGAGAGTCAGTTACAGTGAGAGTCAGTTACAGTGAGAGTCAGTTACAGTGAGAGCCAGTTACAGTGTGAGCCAGTTACAGTGAGAGCCAGTTACAGTGAGAGTCAGTTACAGTGCGAGTCAGTTACAGTGCGAGTCAGTTACAGTGCGAGTCAGTTACAGTGCGAGTCAGTTACAGTGAGAGTCAGTTACAGTGTGAGCCAGTTACAGTGAGAGTCAGTTACAGTGAGAGTCAGTTACAGTGCGAGTCAGTTACAGTGCGAGTCAGTTACAGTGCGAGTCAGTTACAGTGCGAGTCAGTTACAGTGCGAGTCAGTTACAGTGCGAGTCAGTTACAGTGAGAGTCAGTTACAGTGAGAGTCAGTTACAGTGAGAGTCAGTTACAGTGAGAGTCAGTTACAGTGCGAGTCAGTTACAGTGCGAGTCAGTTACAGTGAGAGTCAGTTACAGTGTGAGCCAGTTACAGTGAGAGTCAGTTACAGTGAGAGTCAGTTACAGTGAGAGTCAGTTACAGTGAGAGTCAGTTACAGTGAGAGTCAGTTACAGTGCGAGTCAGTTACAGTGAGAGTCAGTTACAGTGAGAGTCAGTTACAGTGAGAGTCAGTTACAGTGAGAGTCAGTTACAGTGAGAGTCAGTTACAGTGAGAGTCAGTTACAGTGAGAGTCAGTTACAGTGCGAGTCAGTTACAGTGAGAGTCAGTTACAGTGCGAGTCAGTTACAGTGAGAGTCAGTTACAGTGAGAGTCAGTTACAGTGAGAGTCAGTTACAGTGTGAGTCAGTTACAGTGAGAGTCAGTTACAGTGAGAGCCAGTTACAGTGAGAGTCAGTTACAGTGCGAGTCAGTTACAGTGAGAGTCAGTTACAGTGAGAGTCAGTTACAGTGCGAGCCAGTTACAGTGAGAGTCAGTTACAGTGAGAGCCAGTTACAGTGCGAGTCAGTTACAGTGAGAGTCAGTTACAGTGCGAGCCAGTTACAGTGCGAGTCAGTTACAGTGCGAGTCAGTTACAGTGAGAGTCAGTTACAGTGCGAGCCAGTTACAGTGCGAGTCAGTTACAGTGAGAGTCAGTTACAGTGCGAGCCAGTTACAGTGCGAGTCAGTTACAGTGAGAGTCAGTTACAGTGAGAGCCAGTTACAGTGTGAGCCAGTTACAGTGAGAGTCAGTTACAGTGAGAGTCAGTTACAGTGAGAGTCAGTTACAGTGAGAGTCAGTTACAGTGCGAGTCAGTTACAGTGAGAGTCAGTTACAGTGAGAGTCAGTTACAGTGCGAGTCAGTTACAGTGCGAGTCAGTTACAGTGCGAGTCAGTTACAGTGAGAGTCAGTTACAGTGCGAGTCAGTTACAGTGCGAGTCAGTTACAGTGCGAGTCAGTTACAGTGAGAGTCAGTTACAGTGCGAGTCAGTTACAGTGCGAGTCAGTTACAGTGCGAGTCAGTTACAGTGCGAGTCAGTTACAGTGAGAGTCAGTTACAGTGAGAGTCAGTTACAGTGCGAGTCAGTTACAGTGTGAGCCAGTTACAGTGAGAGTCAGTTACAGTGCGAGTCAGTTACAGTGTGAGCCAGTTACAGTGAGAGTCAGTTACAGTGAGAGTCAGTTACAGTGAGAGTCAGTTACAGTGAGAGTCAGTTACAGTGAGAGTCAGTTACAGTGCGAGCCAGTTACATTGCGAGTCAGTTACAGTGAGAGTCAGTTACAGTGAGAGTCAGTTACAGTGAGAGTCAGTTACAGTGCGACTCAGTTACAGTGAGAGTCAGTTACAGTGCGAGTCAGTTACAGTGCGAGTCAGTTACAGTGCGAGTCAGTTACAGTGAGAGTCAGTTACAGTGCGAGTCAGTTACAGTGCGAGTCAGTTACAGTGAGAGTCAGTTACAGTGAGAGTCAGTTACAGTGCGAGTCAGTTACAGTGCGAGTCAGTTACAGTGAGAGTCAGTTACAGTGAGAGTCAGTTACAGTCAGAGTCAGTTACAGTCGAGTCAGTTACAGTGAGAGTCAGTTACAGTGAGAGTCAGTTACAGTGAGAGTCAGTTACAGTGCGAGTCAGTTACAGTGTGAGTCAGTTACAGTGCGAGTCAGTTACAGTGCGAGTCAGTTACAGTGCGAGCCAGTTACAGTGCGAGTCAGTTACAGTGCGAGCCAGTTACAGTGCGAGTCAGTTACAGTGAGAGTCAGTTACAGTGCGAGCCAGTTACAGTGAGAGTCAGTTACAGTGAGAGTCAGTTACAGTGCGAGTCAGTTACAGTGCGAGTCAGTTACAGTGCGACTCAGTTACAGTGAGAGTCAGTTACAGTGCGAGTCAGTTACAGTGCGAGTCAGTTACAGTGAGAGTCAGTTACAGTGCGAGTCAGTTACAGTGAGAGTCAGTTACAGTGAGAGTCAGTTACAGTGTGAGTCAGTTACAGTGCGACTCAGTTACAGTGAGAGTCAGTTACAGTGAGAGTCAGTTACAGTGAGAGTCAGTTACAGTGAGAGTCAGTTACAGTGCGAGTCAGTTACAGTGAGAGTCAGTTACAGTGCGAGTCAGTTACAGTGAGAGTCAGTTACAGTGCGAGTCAGTTACAGTGCGACTC